>NW_026863749.1:0-46517 GCF_026571515.1 Ruditapes philippinarum | reverse complement strand
TAGCATTTCCAAAAATGCTTGGAATCGGCGTCCAGCCATGAATATAGAAATAATATTTCATTTCTTGCCTAAAACCTTAATTGTATGTGGTCAACAGATAAAGCCAACAAAAATACTTGATAATATTATACTCTATCATTCCGTTTTAATCAAGATATTTTGACGCGCTCAGTTTGATTCTGGCATACTTTTGTTCTGGGTCAGAATGTAGGAGATACTCAGTATTGCCCATAAGAAAAATTTAAATATTCTTTGACATATTTGATTATAAGAATTTATATTACAATTATAAGGTCATTGGTAATGTGATAAGGAAATACGAAAAAACAATACAATGATATGAGCCTTCGTTCACGCTTTCAATCTCACGATCCGTCGTATAATATGATAATATGTTTTTCAGGCATGCAAATTGAACAAAGATTGATTTCTATAGATATCATTCATGTCAATAGACCGTAGTGTATTAAATAACATTGGCTCTCTAAGTGGGGTATAAATGCACAAAAACAGACAGTTCATGTCCTTCAATTTAAAAGATAAAATCACAATGACGTCTTTATGACCACTTTGTAAATTTAGACATTCATGTAAGAAAAGAAAAATTGCAAAAAGTTTACAGCTACATACTATTTTAAACTATATCGTATATTTGAACATTATATCGTCGAATTTGCTCAAATTGAATGACCAACTTGAAAAAAAACTATTTGTAGCGAATAGGATATCTGCACTGATGTATAGAGTATGATAAACAGCAAATGCCTGGACAGAGTGTGATCAACTGTATCAAATGCCTTTTGTAGATCTAAAAGTATCATACAATACTGCCTTTGTCCATTTCAAATTTAATACAATCTGTTAAATGAATCAAACATGTGTCAGTTGAAAAACCACTTTTAAGCCCTGCCTGAAACTGCCTGACCATGATTCGAACCCATGACTGTCAGAAGACCAACTGAGCTATCCGGCCGGCTACACACAATAGTGTGTACGTTGTCATCGACAATTTGCAAATATTGTTTGAATGTTCTCAAAAAATACAAAACGTTAGACGAAACTAAATACATTTTAGAAAGCATCGGAACTGCCGCGGTCGGTAGGCTATGTAGCATAATTTAAATCGGCTAGACAGAAAAATAATCAATAGAAAACTTACCTCAGCCGAGGTATTTTTGGCGTGTACGTTGACTTTTGTGGTCACGTGACCAAAGTTGCTTACCCACGGTGATTAAATGATTTATAAAATTTCAGCTAATATAAATGAAAAATGAACAAAATTATATTGAAATCAATCATAATCACAGAAAAGTAAAAAATAAAGCTGGTTGAAATAATAATTGCTATATATACACTTACCCTCTATGAATTGTGTTCTCTCTGGCATTGTATTCTATAAGTAAAATTAAAAAAGATATAGCAGTATACACAAGATAGCATCATCAATTAAGTGTTAAAACATTTGTCTTTACAGCTATTTGCAATGTTTATAACAATATATAATCATATACTAATGCGTTAAAAGACACAAACTGACTTGATTTTTTGTTGACACTTTCATCGAAAAGAGGGTTGGTTTGCCTGTATCACACTGCATGATGGAAAGTCCCAAGTTGTGACTTATTGCCAATAAAAAAAACAAGTAAATTTCTCAGACGTTAAAACAACCTTGCAAATGTGATTCTCTGAATAGCAAAATATCAGTCAGAATGTGCACATAATATCTGGCAAGATATTTTACCAAAAATTTACAAAAAAAAAGAAAAAAAAGAAGACATTATTAGGATCAAATTCTGACTTAAGCGTGATGTTAGAAAGACTTACCGGCTGAAATGTATTATGTCTGTAAAAAATTGAATATTGAAGTTTGTTTTCCACGTTTAACCAAAATAAAATGAAAGAATTTTACACATTGTCAGCACATTTATTTACCTGGTTTCGAAGACGTCTGTTCTCAAATTCAGCCAAGGCCTCTGCAAAAAGAAAACACACATGTACGAATACAATAAGTGGTCCTAATTAGAGATACAGCAAGAAATGTATTGCAAACTACAAACGTCCCCTACCGGTTTATGATATACAAATACCGTAATTAAAAAAAAAATGTGATAATAAATTGAAACCAAAAAAAAAACCCCCAATTTTTAAAGGGTTGGGATGAAGGCACAACTGTGCAAGCCTTTCCTTTTAAAAGGAAACTTTATTCTGTTTACATCTGAAACTTCTTTCAATCCGTATTGTTTCCGAGGTTATTATAATACATAATAGCCGAGGCCTCTCCGAATGGGCCGAAAAGTTGCGGTTGGGGAAATTAGGGTATAATCAGCGTAATTCCTTCAATTACCGTAATGCATTTAAATCTTTATTTAGTGGTCATTCTATCGACGATATATAGAATATATTTTACAACAAACACGGATAAGTGTAAACATGCATTTTGAAAATAATAAAAAGTTGTTGAATTGAAAATCTTAAATTTAATATTCAATCATTTAATTATGCCTCGGTCAGTCGGGGAGTATTTCTTGACACTGTATGCTAGGTGGATTTTGGTATTTTTTTTTAACCCTAATACCCTTTTAGTTGTTTAAACCACACGTGCTGGATACCGAAAATAAGCTATTTAGCGAAAACAAGTTCGCGGTTACGAAAATAAGATTTATTTTTGAAATAGCGTATGTGCAGTTTGAGCCGAAAATACATACGTAAGAAAATACCTCAAATGGCCGTGTAAAGCGGAAATAAGATCGGGTCTACGAAATTGATATAATGTAATAAAAACGTATTTGTGTTGTTATTAAATTTTAGTATAAGTTATGAAACATGTTACAAACCTAATTTTCTTAGGTTATTTTAGCATGCATTATTTCTATACTGTATATACTGAATCAGGGTTGTAGACCCCGGTGGCCCGGGTTCGATTCCCGGCACCGGAACACACTTTTGTTCTCAAGTTTGTTTTCGTCTTCATTTATTAAACAAGCAGCACATACCAAAAAGTTGATTACTGCTTCGGATATTCAACTGCAGAGAGCAATTTGCTGATTTTGTACATTACCTGTGACTGTGCAGCATCAACATTTAACTTGTTTTCATCATAATACATTTTTACTTGTTTACTATGTTTGTGCAAGTCAACCATTGTACGACATTACATATTGAAATTATGAAGAATTACATAGGCATGTATATCAAAGTTTAGAAATAAATAAATACATATATTAAATAAATAAACCCGTAAATAATCAAATGATTTGTCCACTAATGCTGCATGTAAATAAAAGAAATACCGGTAGTGATGGAAATGTAACAGGATTCGACCCTGCAACCTCGCGATTGCAATGCTATCCTACTTACCACTGGGCTATCGGCAAATGAAAATGAAAGTATTGTGATTAAAAATTAATGGGTAAATCGTTATGAATTACGGAAACAAGCAAACATCATCCCGAAAATTAATATTGCCAAACAATAATCGATAATAAATGTTTTGTTATTTAAATTACGATGATTTGCTGAACATGCATGATTACCAGTTCAATTATAACACATGAGTGAGTGTACCTTCTTTTTAAATTCTAATATTAAATTCTATTGTACTTGCTGAATCTTTCTACAGTTGTAATTATTTTCAACATTTTACAAAAATAAAAATGTGAAACAGAAACTTTTAAAGTAAGTATTCTATCATTTACATAAATTGTCCCCTTAAATTAAATAATTTATACAGTGAACAGTTTGACTTATAAATGTCGTCGAATTATTTTTGTAAAATATGAAGCAACAACTATAAAAGTAGGTCTTCCATCATTTACATAAATGTTCCCCTAAGATTAAATAATTTATACAGTGAACAGTTTGACTTATAAATGTCGTCGAATTATTTTTGTAAAATATGAAACAGCAACTGTAAAAGTAGGTCTTCCATCATTTACAAAATCTGTTCACTTTAGATTAAATAATTTATAAAATTTCAGCTAAAATAAATAAAAAATGAACAAAATTATAATGAAATCAATCATAATCACAGAAAAGTAAAAAATAAAGCTGGTTGAAATAATAATTGTTATATATACACTTACCCTCATTGAATTCTTCCATGGAAGTCATTGTCCAATCTTTTAAATATTTCAATCTTTCCCAAATTGAATGTTAATGAGCCAAGTTGAAAACAGGTGTGTAAAGAAATAGGTCTAGTTATAAGGAATATAAACCTTTACTGTCAGAATAATCATACAGTTTCACTGTAGATAATTTTTCTTTACAGCGATAAACTGAAGTGTACGGTGTTCCGTTTGGACAATTGTGACTTTTTAGTTAGTCTGTACCCGCGGTGCACGATGGTACGATGGTGAAAACGCGATGAAACGATGGTGTAAACACGATGGTACGATGGTGAGAACGCGATGGTTCGTCGCTTTTTCACCATCGCGATTTCACCATCGTACCATCGCGTTTTCACCATCGTACCATCGCACCATCGCGTTTTCATCATCGTACAATTGCATTTTCACCATCGTTCCATCGCGCTTTCACCATCGTACTATCGCGTTTTCACCATCGTACCATCGCGTTTTCACCATTGTACCATCGCGCTTTCACCATCGTACCATCGCGCTATCATCATCGTATCATCGTGTTTTCACCATCGTGCCATCGCGTTTTCACCATCGTACCATCGTGCATCGAGAGAACAGACTAAATTAAAAATCACGACTGTCCAAACGGAACATCGTAGAAGTGTATCATATTTCAATGTGCGAATATTAAACTCTCTATACATGTGAATAAACAGAAAATATGCGAGTTTTGAGACTGATTTTACATCAGTTTAGGAGAGCGTTTGTTTTTTTGTTGTTTTTTTTTGTTGTGAAGAGAATTTGTTGTTAGTTGCTTGAATGTTATTGTGGTGATCTTAATTGACCAGGGTTTATTGGTTGTAATTAGTTGTTTTGGTTGTTGAGTTATATCTGTTTGGTAAGATATACTTCGTTGAAATTGGTTGATTATGTCAGGTCAAGATTATATTAGTTGATGCTTTGTTTTGAGAATATATGTAAATATTGGGTGCTTTAGTTTAAGTTGTTTTCTGATGCTGATTAGAAGTTTTAATTTTTGTGAAGTTAATGTTGTTGGTTGAATGTTTGTGGTTTATAGTGTATCTTAGAGTTGTAAAAATATTCATTTTTGCGTTATTCATTTTGTGGTGATTTTATTGTTTTGTTTGATCATAAGTTGTTAAGAGCTTGGGCTCGCCAGGTGTTAAGTTTTGTTTAGTACAAAAGACGTATACGTGAAAAGATATTTCATATAAGTGGTTGATAAATGATGTGTGTTTGTCTTGGGTGTAAATAATGATCAGAGTTCTTTGTTTTGGGTGTAAATAGTAATCAGATTTTGTTGTTTAAATGTATATATGGATTTGAGATAGAAAATGATAAAATACCTAAAACAAAAGTGTTAACTATACAATTACATGCTAGTTTTTTCCAACTGAAAATATTTCAATTTTATGTCAGGCGGTGCTGCCCAGTCCCCATATCTTGGAAATTGGTTCTAGTATTATTACTAAATCTTTCCTTCGATTAAATAACAACAAGGCAGTCATTTCTCCTGACAATTTGGGGGCTCGTCCGGGATATTCTCTTTAAGTTGCTGGCAAAATATTGTTTGTTAAACTTTGATAAAATTTTTGTTAAACTTTATATCATTTTCAATCTGTTGGTAAAATAGAGCAGTGTAAAAGCTGTTAGGCGAAAATCGATAAACCTGCGTGTAGTTTTGTATACAAGTAAATTCTCTGTACAATAGAGTTTATATGTAGATTACGGAAGCGTCCTGGTGGTAACCAGTGATAACCAGAGGTAATGGGGAAGATACTTACCGTAGACGAGAAAACAACAAGGGACACAAGCAAAAGTGTCACCAAAACAGTATGAAACAACATAGACATACATCTGAGGAACACAGAGGGGCGCCGCCTTGGAACGGTCAGCAGCATAATAATGACTGCTGGGGAGTTTAAACCGGTTAATGGTGCACCAAACCTCGCTCTTAGCCCCACCATGTTCCTATAAACGAGACAGTGTAAATAAAATGAATCCCCGCCAAGTGAAATTCTAACAGTTGTCATGGTTATCCTTCTATTTATAAGTGTAATTCTAAGAGGTGCGGATGTTGTAACTTTTTATCGCACAGGTCTACAATAACCTCTAATGTAAATGGGAGAACTTTTAATATTATTTTAAATACAGATATTGACTGAAAGGCAACTCATTTTGTTTATGTTTTAACTTGAAACACCCCTGGGTGTGGCATACAGTATGTTGGTCAGACAGGACGTTCTCTTAAAATTCGATTCCGTGAACATTTTTTATATAAAATGAGAAATCGCACAAAATTTACAACTTTTCTATATCAAACATTTTCGTAAAGATGGTCATTCATTTAAAAAAATGTTTCAATTCAACCAGTGGAACAAATAATTTATGATTCTGATGCTTCTGCTAGTTTTAAAGTTAAAGTTAGACACTTAGCAGAATTAAAATGGATCAAGAACTTACAAACGCCTTTCCCACTTGGCCTAAATGACAATATTTTTCAACAAGGTAACATCTCTAAAGATCCAAACATTGATATATTTTTCTATTCTGAATATTCGTAAACGTAAATCCCGATCTCACGGAGTACGTAGAAATGGCAACATCAAACGTAAATCTAAAATTACCCTGTCTGTCACCGACTTAAATATTATCTTAAAGAACTCTGGTAAACATGCAATGTTATCACGTCTTACTTCCCTTTCATTATCATCTCTGAAAATCTTAGACGCGGAAGCAGATAATATAGTTATTCAAACAGATCCTTTATATACAGCAGCTTATCTTATTCAAAGTTATTCTCAGCACGTCTTAAGACCTCATATCGACAACACTTCTGACCACAACAGGCATTTCCTAAAAGTAACCTTTCTTAATAAAGGTATCGATTTCATCGATTTACCAAGTATTTTTCGTGATAAACGTGTCACTAATTCAGTTCCTTTATACTTCAAAAACACCGAGATACCAATTATTTGCTATAAATATAAGAAAACCTGTTAGAAATATCATATTTAATTACAACAAAGTGGTTTCTGACTTAAATATTCAGTCTAATACTCCAACAACTTGAGACTGCAATACTTCTAAATTCTGTAATTCAGATTTTGGCCATATAATCACTGGTAATTTTGATATAATTGCAGACAAAAGAATTCGTAACTTATTCTTGAAAGGACCTAAATACAGAATTCCTTCTGAAATTGATTTTAAATGCTTGTCGTGGTCAGATTGCTGAATCTATAGAGGATTTTTCGGTCAAATGGTGTCGCCGTGAAAATGCGGATAGTAATGCTCTAGTTACATGGAAACGTAACATCTTTAAAATTATTGATTCACGTATTAATTTTTATCGTGGAAATGAACATCTTTTGCCACCTAAAACAAGACTTACTTTAAGACATCTGAAGAAAGATATTCTAGCTTTTCATTCAAAATTTGTTTTTGGTGCCAGCGGACAAGGCGGCTAATAATATTATAATTGTATGACGAATCCATTACATTAACGTTTTGCATAAGGAACTTAATAGTACTAATGCGTATTCTAAAACCTCTGCCTCCGAAAAAGACATTGTAAACAATCATATTACTAATATTTCAAATCTTAAAGTACAAATTAATGAAAAAGAACTTAAACTTCCTATTATGTATTGGATTCCTAAATTACATAAAAAACCTTACAAAGCTAGATTCATTGCTAATTCTACATCTTGCACTACAAGTAAACTTTCTATTTTATTGACGTCTTGTTTGACTGCCATTAAAACACATGTAATTAGATATTGTGATAAAGTCTATGAAAACACAGGCAAACATCTCTTTTGGTCAATTAAAAATTCTGGTGAAATCTTGGATAAATTCAAAATTAAGAACTTTCAAGCTTCAACTGTCAGTACATACGATTTTTCTACACTTTTATACAACTTTGCCACATAAATTAATCAATGATAAACTAATTTCCCTAATTCAGAAAACTTTTGCAAGGGAAAAAGTTACCTTTCTAGCATGTAATTCTAACAAAGCTTTTTTTTACTAACGGTATTGTAAAACATTATACTATGTGGACCTGTGACGAAGTTTGTAGAGCACTCTCTTTTCTTTTAGACAACATTTATGTCAGGTTTGGTAATACCCTATTTAAACAGATCATAGGAATTCCTATGGGTACTAATTGTGCACCCCTGGTCGCCGATTTGTTTTTGTACTGCTATGAAAGAGACTTTATGTTGAGTCTCTCTGAAGAAAAACAACAAGATGTTATAGTCGCATTTAATAATACTTCCAGATACCTTGATGATATTTTTAATTTAGATAATCCTTATTTTGATCAAATGGTGTCTGACATTTATCCGCATGAACTACAACTTAATAAAACGAACTCTTCAAATTTTTAGTACATCATTTTTGGATCTTCATATTACTATCAACAACAATTCTATTCACACGAAAAATCTATGATAAAAGAGATGACTTTGACTTTTGTATAGTTAATTATCCACATTTAGATGGAGACGTACCCCATGCAACATCTTACGGGGTTTATGTTTCCCAGTTAATTAGATTCGCTAGAGCTTGTAGCAACGTAAAGGATTTCAACGAGCGGAATATTTTTATTACCAGCAAGCTTCTAAAACAGGGCTACCGCTATCATAAATTACGGAATATATTTACTAAATTTTACAATCGTAACTTTGATTTAATTCCAAATTCAATAGTGATTTAAAAACTCTTCTGCGACAAGGGATTAGCCAGCCTGGTTTTTATGGCGATGTGATTTACAAACTTCGTAAGATTTTGGGTCATGGTAATTTTTCTGCTGTTTTTACTAAAATCATTAAACGTTTTATTAAAAGAGGTTATGACCCTACTATTTTAAGACATACTGCATGTTTAGTGTTCAACCCTTTTACAGTTGGACACTACGCTTTCCTCTTTTGATTGCATCTGACGGACCAAGTGGGAGACTCTATGATGGATAGTTCGTAAAGCCCTTTTGGACTGAATTGTCTTAATGTTCGTCTTCTGCCTTGCTTCGTCGGGCCCTTGTAGGTGATTTTCTTGTTGCTCTGTCTTCCTTTAGGACATTGAGTACTTTTGTTATGGTCATTTGGTTTACTTTTATATGTTTCTACATGATCATTTTAGTGTTTTTACTTATTTAACCTTTTGTAACCATGACAACTGTTAGAATTTCACTTGGCGGGGATTCATTTTATTTACACTGTCTCGTTTATAGGAACATGGTGGGGCTAAGAGCGAGGTTTGGTGCACCATTAACCGGTTTTAAACTCCCCAGCAGTCATTATTATGCTGCTGACCGTTCCAAGGCGGCGCCCCACTGTGTTCCTCAGATGTATGTCTTATGTTGTTTCATACTGTTTTGGTGACACTTTTGCTTGTGTCCCTTGTTGTTTTCTCGTCTACGGTAAGTATCTTCCCATTGCCTCTAGTTTTTATTTCTTTGGTTACTCCCCCCCCCCCCCCCCCCCGGTCTCCTGTCCCCTTCCCCTTTGTGGGCCTATTTTTATTTTCTTTGAATTCCTAATCATTTACAAATTAATTATCATTTAATGATTAACCTGTCCGTGCTCTGTCTTTGCCCTGTCCTGTTTTTGTTTGGGGTCCCCCTGGGCTCCTTGCCATTGGTTCTTGTTGCTGGGTCATGTGGGGGTTGCGTTCATTGAACGCCGCCTTTCCTTGTTGATCTTGTTTATCATATTTTCAAAAGGTTAAATAAGTAAAACACTAAAATGATCATGTAGAAACATATAAAAGTAAACCCAATGACCATAACAAAAGTACTCAATGTCCTAAAGGAAGACAGAGCAACAAGAAAATCACATACAAGGGCCCGACGAAGCAAGGCAGAAGACGAACATTAAGACAATTCAGTCCCAAAGGCTTTTACGAACTATCCATCATAGAGTCTCCCACTTGGTCCGTCAGATGTAATCAAAAGAGGTCGTGGCCAGAGATAGCTAAAGTCGTTGTCACGAGTTTACAAAAATCGTGGCCACGAGTTTCAGTGACGCTAAAATGTATAATTATCGTCAATAAGTCGTATAAATGTATATAATTAAAGTCAATAAGTTGTATAAATGACACTTTTATAGGCTGGTGAAGAAGGGGCATCCTTGAACTATAGCACATGTCTAGTTAATAAGGGAAATTCACATGAATGGTGTAATCTGATTGGTTTATTTTTTCTCGTGGCCACGACTAAATTATCACGTGGCACGACTTTAGTAACTCGTGGCCACGACATAGTATCTTCGTGGCCACGACATATTATCTCGTGGCCACGACTTAGCTATCTCGTGGCCACGACAAAGTATCTCGTGGCCACGACTTAGTAACTCTTTGTGAGAGAATGAATGGTATTTTAAAAAGCATGTTAGGAAAATGTGCTAAGAAAGACCTAATGATTCGGAGATACAATTTCTATTTGCATTAGAAAACTCCGCCTTTGTATCCTTCGTACATCAATAGAAACTCAGCAATCATTTTTAAGTAGCAACCCAAATTTAACGGTATATTTCCGCATATTTCGGGTGTTTTCATACAAATTCAATCTTTTTATGAGATGATTACTTTTTTTGTAAACGACAGGGCTAATGCACCGTGAAAAACTAAAACGGTAAATAGGACTTGTAAAATGACCTAGTTTATTTGTTTGACTTGTGTTCTTTTTCACTAAAATAAACCCCCCTTTTGTAAGCATAGACATAGCAATCAAATTATAGAGTCACGCCTAATGACTGCTATTTTTGTGTCTTAACCATTAATTCTACCTGTGTGAATTATTGAAGTTGAAAAAGAATCTTATCTCTGACTATATTCAAGCATATAGTCATCGGATCAGGTACCCCTGCTTAATCTTTACACAACTCTTCCTTCTTCTAATCGTTGTTCTATAATTTGAATATTTTTGTGGCACAGGGCTATTCGACCGCTTACACATCATCTCCCCTTAAAGTAGTAGTAACATTTGATTTCATTTAAAATAACTACATTTCAATCTCCTATCAATTTACGAATTGCGTCTTATTTGGAGAGAACATTTCTAAAACTTTCCATACACCTGTCAATGTACCTCTTTTATGTTATGTTTGTCTTTTGTCTGTTTCAGGTATATCATATTTCTTCACCTGACATGTACGACTTACCTGATATTACTTCAATGAGTAACGAAAGGTTATACCCATATTTGTCTTGAAATCAAGGCAAACACCTTGAAAACACATACAGGTATTTTTATTATGGTAAACATTACCTCGTCGTCATGCAGACGACCATGGCAAAGCAATGCAAAGAGGGAAGCGAAAAAAACCAAACAAAAAAAGAATTCCTGGTAGGGTGAATAAATAATCCAGACTTTTGTTTTTTCCTAATTTTATAAATTATTTGCGACAGCCCAAAACTGGGTCTTCTAAAATTTAATTATTTTTTCGGGAAACCCGGGAATTTTACCTTTTTGGGTTTTTTCCCCGAAATCGAATTTATCAACTTCTCTGAAATATAGATTAAATTTATTTTGTAAATTTTTGATTTTTTAAAATACTGAACTTGTAAAATTTTATATAAATATTTAAATTTTTTTAAAACCCCCCCTTTTATAAAAGTGGGTTAAACGGGGTTTTACCAAAATTTTAAAAACAATTTGAATACAAAAGGGCAAACACCTAAAATGAAAAATATTTAAGATTTAAATTTTGTAATACAGTGAAATCGATGTAGGTCAATCTAGCTTGTTTTGGAAAATAAGTTTCCCCAACAAACAATATCCACAAACATTTTCAAATTCTCGTCCTAAAATAAATTTTATTTTGTTTTTTCAAATGTACAACAATTTGAAAAATCAAAATATTTTTTTAATAATATCCCTTTTAGTACCCGGGGCGGGGTCCCCTTAAAAACTTACGATAAAATATTTTTAAAAATTAAAATGACTACAATCATTCTGGGCAGAAAATTTAAAACCCATGCCCCTAGGGTTTTGGCATTAAAAAATGTTTTTTCCTATTTTAAAATTTTTTTGATTTAGTCAACCCAAATGTTTTATTAAATTTTTCAAAGAAACTATGAAAATATACCTTTTTTGTTTTTTTAATTTTTTTTTTTCAAAAATTTTTTTGGGAAATTTTTTGGAAAAGAAAAAAAAGAATTTTTCGTTTTGGGTTTTTTGTACCTTTTTTAAATTTTGTATTTATTTTTTTTTTAATTTTTTTTGGGTAAAAATTGTGCAAGCTTAGAAGGTTTAATTGACAATTTTTAAAAATTATTTAAAAGGAATTTCCTTTTTGACAAAGGGTTATTCTGTAAGAATGTAGGGGAATATTTAAAATTTGGGTTTTTGGGTGCTTGTTTTTCTTCATTTTGAAAATACATCTTTTTTCAAAATGATGAATAAATGGAAATGTAAAAAAAATTTTTAATTTTCCCCCAAAAGGGTTTCGTTTAAAAATTTTACTTTTACAACACATTTTTCCTGGCAAAAAAATTTAAGAAATTTTACATCATTTTTTTAATTTTGAAAAATTAAGTAAAATCAAAAAATTGTTTTTTATACATGTAGGTTGTAAATAAGCATCTAAAATTTAAAGTTTTAACACCGAATTAATTTTCTGATACCCCCAAAAATGTAAAATAAAATGTTGTTTTTTTCCCATTTTATCTAAAAATAATATTGTTTAGTATTGTTTTTTTTTTTAATTAAATTTACAATTATTAAAAAAAATAAGTTTTTCGTTATCATCAGATTGTTTGTGTTTCTGCATACAGTGTTCTTAAAATATTTAAAATTTTACAATGATTCAAGTCGTTCCTAAAACAATTTTTTCATATCACACCAGAAGGGGTCAACGACCTAATGTGGCAATTTCACCATAAATTTTACAAATATGGCATTTAATACATAGCATTAAGACCTATATAAATTTAATATTAACGAACATATTTTTCCGTTTTCATTTTACGTAACAGTAAACATAACTTACTTTAGCAAAAGGTTTGAGTTTTCCCATTTAAAAACATTTTACATAATTACAAACATATAGAAACGAAATTGGTGGACAATAAAATGAAATATAAAACTCTGTCCAAAATACAAAGAAAATAATTATTGAGGCAGGTTAACCGAAAATTAGCCAAATTACTCGATTTTTTTAAAAAAACGGGTAAATATTCGCAAAATAAAAAGTTTAAAAATACATTGAGAAGAACCATTTTTGGCCCACCCTTGTCCGAAAAACAAAAACCCAAAACAAGATTCAAAAGGGTTTTTAAAAAAAAATTTGCTTAACAAAAAATGAAACACTAAAATAAAAATATTTTTAAAATTTTCATTTTAAAATTATTTAAATTTTACAGTTTGACAAATTTTTTCTCCCCCTTTAAAATTTTTAAAACGTTGAATAAACTAGTTTTTCCCTAACAAAAAACTTTTTCAATATAAAAGGGAAAACGTTTTAAAATAGTATCATTTCAGGGGATCAAAAAGAGCAAAAAAATTTTTATCATTTTTGGGATTTCCCCAATAATATATTTGAAATAAATGCTTTTTTTATTTTATTATCTATTACATTGAAAACAATAAACTGTCCCTTAAAACATAACATTCAAAAAACTTTTGCGTTTAAATCATAAGGAATACCCCTTGGCTGGTCCCAAACTACTTTTGTTTAAACTTTAAATTGTGTGATGAATACTTTAATTAAACAAAGATATCCGAAAATTTTTTAAATTTTTAAAAATTTTTTAAAGTGGTTGAAAGCAAAAATTGAAAAATTTTCAAAAAGATTGCTCTTGTTGAATTTTTTTAGCCTATTTTTCCTTTTTTAAAACCAACGGGTCTTTTTTCCCTTTTTTTTAAAAAAACAGATAAAACATACCAACTTTTTTAAAAATACCCATGCGCCCTAGGAACCCCAATAAAAGGGGTAAGTTTTAAACAAAACGAACCCCAAAATTTCTCCTTTTAATTTAAATAAAAACATAAATTATTAACATATTTATATTTTTTTTAACCCATATCTGTGATCTGACTATAAAAAAAAATTTTATCATATTTAATAATGTTATAAAATCTTATGTTTTTTTTAAGAATGGGCCTAATTCTTTCCCTAAAAAATATTTTGGGGTGGGTTTTTACACCAAATTTAAAAGTTTACAAAATTTTGTGTGAACTCTTCAATGGAGCACCCCGGGGTTAAAATCCCCGACCTAAAAAACAAAAATTAAAAAATATTTGGGCAAATTAAAAAATAATTCCCAATCTAAGTTTTTCAAAATATATCATAAAATTTTTATAAAAATTTTTTTCATTTTTAAAAATTGCCTTTAACCTTTAAACATAAAGTTTTTTTGGCTTTTTTTGATCAAACAAAACCAAAAGATTTGGGAAATACATACCAGATATACCAAAAAGATTTAAAGACCCCAATGGATTTTACCATATTTAAAACTTTCAAAGGGGAAAGTTTTTGAAAAAAGTAAAGGGGTTGGAAAAAATTTAGGAAAATTTGATAAGCCAAAGACTTTTAAAACCCCGGGTTAAACAAAAATTTTACAGTCTATTTAACTCAATGAAGGGGATAAAGAAGTAAAACGATGTTTGGGATAAACGGAAAAATTTCGCCAGGGAAAAGGGCTCCAGGAAAAAACGGGGAAACTTTAGAAGAACTTTCCAAAAAAACCCAAAGTGATTTTTCGTATTGCCGGAAAAAAGGTTAAAAATGAACAGGGAAAATAAGGGACGCCAAAAAGTACAATTTTCATGACTTTAAAAAATAAAAAAAACCAAATTTTAAAATAAATGAATTTTAGGGTGTAATGATAAATTTTTTTAAAGAAAGAAAATTTTTTTATTATTTGCTGTTTTTATTTAAAAAGAAATTTTTTAAAAAAAGATTAAAAGTTAATAAATAAAAAATTAACAAATAAAAATTTAGTAAAAAATCTCGCATAATTTAAAAAAAAATGATGATACACGTGTATATAATTCAAAATATGTTTAATGAGAATCTTATGTAAAAAAAAAACTTAAAAATATTAAACTCTTACAATATATTCAATAATTGAATGACTCATTTGACTGTTTTATGTTCCGGAAGTATCTATCAGTCTTAACTTTTCAAAATATGTTCTATTTTTGGTATAAAACAGAAATAACATAAATTATGAAGCAGACGACAACTTTAATATGCAGACGACACGATTTGCGATAGTATGCATTAATTTAATTAATTTTTAATGTTAAAAATCTTAAAATAATATCATTTTTGATATTTAAGAATCAAGAAGCCACTGTTCATGTTTTACACTGTAGTTCAAAATTTGATTGATGTTTTTTTTGTGGTTTTTGTTGTTGTTTTCACCTTGTTAGAATTAACAATAAATCATTTAATTATATCACTATTCATAGATTCTACGTTGAAGTTTTTAAACAAGGAGTGAATTGTTTTGTTTTTTTCCTCGCTGAATGAGCACACGCAGAATTGTAATATGTGTTGCAATGATTTTACCATGTTCTATGATTTTTACATGATTAATTTTTATGTTTAATATATATCTTTAGATTTTTGGGTACTGAAATCCTTCCATGGCATAAAAACTCATCAGTTAATTAGTAAAATATAATATCTTTACGTTTAAAGTCTGTGTCGATTTTTGAGGCAAACCCCATATATATTTACTTTAAAGGCACATTGTGGCCTCAGGAAAATTAGAAAACATTCATGTAGCATAATGCGACGTTAAAACAGGATACCCGCACTGGGGGATAATTACTTCCCCTTGACTGATATATTTTTTTTCAAATACATTGCTGTTATTTAAAAATAATGAAACTAGTAAAAATTAACAAAGAAATTTAAAAAGGGGGAAATAAAAATTTAAATTATTCCCCTTTCTAATTAGTACAGGAAGGGCTCGTAAAAAAATTTGCATATTTTTTTTTTGTTTTTTTGTTGTTTTTTTCCTTTTTTTTGTTCTTTTTTCGGGCTTTTTTTCATTGGTTAAAAATATTTGATACTGGTAAATTTTGCAGAAAATTTAAAATTTTAAAAAAGTGAAATTTTCCCAAAAATTTTTTAAGAAATTTTAAATTCTCTGATATTACCTAATTTTTAAAACCGGGATTTAAAAAACACCTTTTTTTGTTTCTGAGGGAAAAATTTGGGGTTTTTATTTAGCTTCATTAAGTTTTGGCCCCATTCAAATTTTTTAGTGGGAGAAAATTGCCCCTTTTAATATATCCTTTTTTAAACTTTTTTGTCTTTTGTATTTTTTTTTGGGGCTTCGGAAGAAAAAAATATTTTCATATATAGTGGGCAACTGGGAAACAATGAAAATTTTCAAAACATAGGTTTTATTCATTTTTCAAAATAAAGCAAATACATATTGTCATTATATGGGGAAAAAAAATTTTTTTTGGGATTTTTCATTTCCTTTTTTGGTTCTATTTGAAATTCCAGGGAAAAATAGAATTTTGGGTTTTTTAATAATTTGTTAAAAAATTTTTTTTTCGTCTTTGGGGTTTGTTGTTTTTGTACATCCTGGCCAGGCAAAACAAAAAAATGTTTCCCTGTACTATTTAATTATTTTTCAAACTTATTTTTTTGATAAAAAAACTTTCAGTGGGGCCCTTTAACGTGGGTTTTTTTTGGGGCCTTAAAATATTTTCTCTGAACTTTGGGGGTTTTTTTGGTATAAAAAAAGGGGGAAAGGAAATATTTTCGTTTTTTAAAAAAAATAAATCTGATATTATGTTTAAAGACACCACTTTTCTTTTGAAAATGCCAAAAAACTATAACGCTGAATGGGAATGTGAATTTTCCTTTTTAAAGGAAAATCCCAATTCCCCGAGGTTTGCTATTTTATTTGGGAAAAAAATTGAATAAAAATTTAAAAAACAATTATTTATAAGAAGGAAACTAACTTATTTTTAATATAACCCTTTTTAAAAAACCTAACACTTTTAACATTTATGGGCCAAATTCTGATAAACCCCCCCAAAAATTTTGAAAAATTTTTTTAAAAACGGGAAGAAAAAATTTTAAGAATATTGTATAATATTTGGGGTATTTTTGGCTTTGATCCGCAATTAAATTTTTAAAAATTTTAAATTTAAAAAAAAAAGGAACACAATGATAAATTTATGCCCAAACATGTCGGGTTTATATTTTAGAGAACCTTTTCCCAAATAAAACGGGGGAAAACCCTGGGGGACGAAAACCCCGGGAATTCAACCCGCCAAAATAAAATTTTTTAAAATTTTGAAACATTAAAATTTTTAGACAACATAGTATTTTGGGCGCAAATTTTTTAAACAAATAAATTTTTTAACTTTAAAAAAGGAAATTTGTAAACTTTAAAAACTTTTTTTTCTTCTAAAATTTTAAAAAAGGTCAAAAAACCCCCGGGTTTTTTTGTTTGGTTCCGTAAAAATCCCACATTTTTTTAATTCGAAAAGGAAAATTATATTTTTGATCTTGAAAATCCCGGAAAAAAAAACGACAAAAATTGTTGTGAAATAACCCCGGAAATTTTTAAAATTTTTAGCTCTTTTGGTTTTACCTTGGGGGCCAGAATTCAAACTAACCCGGGAAAAATCACCCTTAAGAAAAAATTTTTCCCTTTTTAAAGTTTTTAGTCTATTGTGAAGTAGGTTCCCCCAAACCCAGTTTTTTTGAAAATTCCAAATTTTTTTAGTTTTTCCGTCCAAATTTTTTTCCTTTAAAAGGGGAAGCCCCAATTTTTTTTTAAAAATTGGGGAACCAAAAAAATGGGTTTTGGGGAATGGGATTCCGTTCACATTGGGAAAAAGGTTCCGATATCTTCCCCAAATTAAAAAACATCTGGGAAATTTTTTAAAATTTTTAGTAACCCAAGGCCCGTTTCTTAATGGTTTGAAATTTTTTGGGGAAAAGGCCCGGTTGGTCTGGGGGCTGGGCGGGAAAATTTCAAAATTTCCAGCCCCATGGAAAAGGCTTAAAAGAAAACCTTAAAAAAAAGTTAAAAAATTTTAGAAAATTGGGATATGGTTTTGCCCCCAAAATAAGTAAAAAAACCAAGGCCCCAAAAAAAAAAGGGGCCCCAAAAAATTAAAAAAATAAGTTTTATTTAAGGGAATTTTTTCAAATCAAAAATTTTATTTAATGCCCTTTCAAGAGGAATTTTTCCCCAGAAAAATAATGGGAACACTTTAGGGAATACTTATAAAATCAAGGCTAAATTGTCCCTTTTTAAAAGGGGAAAACCTACTACATATTTTTGCAAAATTTTGAAAAATAATTATTAAAAAAATTTTCAAAAAAAAAAAATTTGAATTAAAAAAATTTGAAAAAAGGGAATTTTAATTTGAAAAAAAAGAAGGAAAAAAAATATTTTAAAAAAAAACAAAAAAAGAAAATTAAAAGGGAAAAAATTTTCTTTTTAAAAAAAAAAACAAAAATAAATTGGTTTTAAACCGATTTTTATAATATTTAAAAAAATTTTTTTAAACTCAAATGAACAAAATAATAGGCCAACCAAAAAAAATTAAATGGTAAATTAAAAATTTTTTTAAAAAAGGCCCCAAAAATTGGGTTTAAAGAAATACAAAAAAAACCTGGTTCCCTCTGTTTTTTGGGAGCCGTTTTAAAAATTTTTTTTAGAAAATGGGAAAAAAATTTTTTATTTTAAGAGGCTTTTTTTAAAAGAAAAATAAAAAATTGTTTAAATTCAAGTTAATCCATTTTCCCTTCCAAAAAAAAAAAAGGGGGAATTTAAAAATTTCCAAAGTTTTTACCCTTTTTGGGGAAAAATTAAATTTCTTTAAGATTTGGGAAAATTTAACTTTTGTTTTTTAAACCCCTTTTTTATTTTTTTTAAGATTTGGGAATTTTTTGGATTTTATTTGGAAAAAAAGAGTAAAATATGCCTTTTAAAATAAAAAACTTTATTAAACAAAAGGGTCAAAAACGGGTTTTTATAAAAAAAAAAGGAAAAAGGAATTTTTAAAAATTGGTTGACTTTAAAAATTTTTTTAAAAAATTATTAAAAAAAAATTTTTAAAAAAAAAGAAAATGTTTTTCCTGATTAATTCTTTTTATTGACTTTGAAAAAAACATTCGTTTGCTATCTTCGGGTTTTTTACAGATACCTTTTTTCTTTTTTTTTAAAAATTTTGGGGCCTCATTAAAAATGGTTTAAAATTTTTTTAAAGAAAATTTTCAACCCTCACTTTTGTCAATGTGGATTTTAAACCAAATTTTTCATGTACAGCGAACTTTTTCCGTCAAGGCGACCCCCCTTCATGTTTTTTAATATTTTAATTTTTAAAATTTCAGAAGTTTTTTTCCCCTAGTTGAAACCGGGGAAAAAAATAAAAGGGAAAACATATTTTAAAAAAGACTGAACATTTTCTGTCACAGTTTTTGATGATTTCCCCTGTAATGTTAGACGGGAAAGCACAATCTTAAAAGCCCCTCTTGGGGTTTTAAACATTTTTTCTAGTTCGGGGGTAGGGTTTAAAAAAATTTTGGGAAAAAAAAAATCCAAATAGAAAAAATGATTTAAAAAAATTTTGGAAAAAAAGAAAGCTTTTAACTCCAATCGGAAAAATAAATTTAAATTTAAAAAAATTTTCCCCAATAAAAAATATTTTAAAAATGGTTGGGGCCGATCTTGGAAAAAAAATAAAAACAATAAATTAAATAAAATTTTTAAAATTTTCTTTAAAAAATTTTAAACAATTAAAAATTAAGGTAAAAATGTGTTAGTTAAAAAATTAATGGAAAAGGGGTTTAAGAAAGGGAAAATTTTAATGGTTTATAAAATTTGTTAAACTTAAAATGGATAAAAAAATTTTTTTAAGTGAATTGGTTTTTTTGGGGTAAATTTTTAAAACGGGGATTATGTAAAAATTAGTCACGTGTGGAAAAACATTATTTCGAGAAAATTCAAAATCTATTAAAAAAGAATTCTGGAAACAAATTTAAAAGCATTTTTTTAAATTTTTTTGAGCAATTTGAAATTTTGATAAAGGGAAAACATTTGATTTTTTTTTAAAAATTACTTTTAAAATTTTTTTTGAAATTTTGGGAAGATAAGGAAATTTTGTTTAAATTTTTGAAAATCTTAAAAAGACAAAGGGAGTTTTAAAACACCCAAAAATTAGGCCCAAAATTACAATATAAATATAATCATTCTTTTAAAAATTTTGGAAAATTAAAAAAAAAAAAATTTTCCCAAAATTTTTTGCAAATTCTGCTTCAACCCTTTAAAATTTTTAAAAAGAGAAAAAAAATTCCCAAAAATTCCGTCAAAAAAAGACAACCTTAAACAATTGCCGGGAAAAAACCCCCTTTTAATAAAGGAAAAAAACTATGCTTTTTTTGGGTTACCAAAAAGGGGAAAAACCAAAAAATAATTAAATTTTTTAAAACAAAAAATTTTGGTTTTTTTTAAATGCAAATGTAAAAAATTTTTAAATAGTTTTAAAAATAATAAAAAACCCAAATTTTTGGGCTTCTTTTGGCCCGGAAAAAAACAAAAAAAGTAAAAAAATTTCATAAAAAGTTTTTTAAAGGAAATTAAAAAAAAAACTACAAAGTGGAAAAATTTGGAAACCAATTTAAAAAAAAAATGGAAAACTATTTTTAAAAAAATATGTCATTAAACCCTAAAATTTAAAAGAGCCTAAACCAATTTTTTGGGTTTCCAAAACCGTAATGATAAATTTAATCATCAAAATACTTGTTTCGTATGTTGATTTAGGAGGACCTTTTTCTTTTCATTTTTTATACCCAGCTTTTTTTTGAGCTAAATGGGAAAAATAAAAACATGTTTTGATATTTTTTAAGTTTTCCTTGGGAAAGTACCATGTTTTTTTTTTATTTTTTTTCTTTTGTAAAAAACATTTCCTTTTTTGTTTTTCCATTTATTTTTTAAAACGTCAAGCCCTAGTTAAAACCCCTTAGGGATTTAGTTTTTTGTAAACTAAAAATAAAAGAAAAAAATAATTTTTTTTTTTAAGGCATAAAAAAAATTTATATATTTTTCTAAAGTTTTTAACTTTTTTTTTTTTTAACCACTTTTCATATTCCAATTTTTAAAAAAAGTTTTTCCCTAAATTTAAATTTAAATTTTAAAACTATGGTTTTAACTTTTTTAATTTTTTTTAAACAAATTTTTTTAAGAATTTTTAAGGGATGGACCTTTCCCAACCCCTTAAAAAAGTTTTATGCGAGGAGGCAATAAATGGGGGCAACCCTTTCCCGGGGGTTTAAAAAATTTAAGTCTAAAATAATTTTCAATTTTGTTTCACTAACAAATTAAAATAACATTTTGATAAATAAAGGGGGATTTTTAAAAGGGATCTACATAATGCCATCAAGGTTTCATAAACAAAAGTCTTTTAAAAATCATTTAAGAAAAGAAAAAAAAATGGGGGTACAATGGGCACACCAATATTTCTAAAAATTTAATATGTATTTGCAAAAACATATATTTTTAAAAGCAAAAAAGGTGTAAACTTAAAATTGGGGTTTGCTTTCATTGGGGATTTAAAATTGGGTTTTTAAATTTTTAAAAAATTTTGCAAAAGCTAAAATTTATTAAAATGAAAACCCTATTTCTTTTAAAAGGGATACTAAGCAAACCCCCCCTTTACCCCTGACATCTTTTTAAAAAAAATTACCAAAACTTTCTTTTTTTAAAAAAATATTTTAACTTAAATTTAAATGTTGTTTTTAAAAATTGTTTTAAAAAGATATCAAACCTTCTAATGTTTTTTGTGCAAAAATTTTAAAAAAGATTTAAAGGGTTTCGGGGCCTTGCCTAAAAATGATTTTCCCTTCAATTAAAATATTGCAAACATTTAAATTAAAATAATAATTGCTGTCCATTTCCATGCTTCTTAAAAAATTTTTTGTAACAGGGGCTCCCGAATCATTATGGGTTTTATTTTTAAAAATTTTTTTTGAATTTAAACCCCGGGCAATTTTTGATTATTTTTAAATTATTTTCAATTTTCTTTAAAGCCAGAGAGCCTTTAAAAATTTCAACAAATTTCAAAAAATTTTTAAAAAAATTTTTTTTTTAAAAAAAAAATAAATTTGATTGGGCTGGCTTGGCCTAAAAATGTTCATTTTGTACTAAATTAATTCAATATATAGAGATTTATTCAGTATTTATTTTTACATTTTATCAAACAATTGTTCCTAAATGCATGCATGTAATCTCAATTATTTTATCGTAAAATTTTCCCTAACTTTCAATTATACAGTTTTGTTAAGAAATTAGTTGCATCTTTATTTGAAATTTGAGCAAGCTATATTTTTTAATTCAATGTTACATTTATTCACAAGGATGTACCAATTCTTTTGAATATTAAGACTTAGTCATAAATGACAAAATAATGCTGATGAAAATAATACATATTAAGAAAACAAATTTTTGTTCAAAAACTCCATAAAAATTCTTCTTTTATTATTAAAAAATATTTAAAATCAAAAACAAAGATGCCATTACATCATTGATGTGTTGGTTAATGCTTACTTTTATAGGAAATACCATTGCAATAAAAAGAAATCTTAAAAATATTTCTTTATCAAGCGCCAATTTAAGATTTAAATCAACCTCATCTTGTTTCTTGATGGTAACAGTTCAAAAATGTTATTTGTACATAAAAGAACTAAAGAGGTTGTTATCATATTTTCAAATATATATATTTTATCCTTACTTTTAAACCATCATTTGAAAAAGTTGACAAATGTCTTTCTGCATATGTGATGTAAATAAATTCAATTTAAAAAGAACAGAATATGATGATTATGATAATAAGGATATTATATGATATGATATTTTGTGTAAATGAAGGCTGATTATCTGGAAGGTGAAAGAGAACTTCATTCAGTATGTTAAATGGTTGATTCGTGTTTTAACTAATATTATCAAAAATTAAAAACACATGCAGCAAATATTTAATTATAGAACATTCTTTTTGAAGTTAGACAGATGAATTTTACTTGTTTCCAATGTGTTTTTAAACAAAAAAATATAAAAAAGTATTCATATATAGTTGCACCCATTTTTGACCAATTTTTTTCTAAAGATGCCCTAGTTTATTTTTTGTTATCATTATTTATTGATTGATTTATTTTATTTTTTTATTCAATAAGAAATATACTTAGATTACTTTACAGCCTAGCAGATTAAAATTATGAAGTAAAAGATGTTTTGTTCAAAAACTAAAAAAAGGCCCATTATGCCACAGAAATGCTTTATTTTATTAATTATCTTTTTATATTCTCTTATTTTTTTCCAAATACTTACTCATTGACCAATTACCTCGACTGTCTTCTTCCTTTGTTGCATTTTGGCAATTTGCACATTAATAGAGATTTAGTATTTTGTATGGAAATCAAAATACAACTTTGTTTACAATTAACTCCTTTATAACATACTAATTTACGTTTAGCGCGATTTACTTCTAACATGATCTATAACCTTAGTTTAAACGTTTATAAAACTCAGATTTGACCTGTGTAAAGAACTAAATATTCATTTCATTTTTGAGGCATAATTTTGACTTTAAATTTAAAATTGTTTGCTAAAAAATTTTTTCAACTAAAGTGGGAATTTAAACCTTTTTTTAAAGCCCCGTTTAAAAACGTTTAAAATTGGAAACCCCAACACCCTTTAATTAAGGTTAAAAAAAAGTGGGGCTTTTTTAATTTTAAACTTGGGGGTCATGTTACAGTGTTTAATACCTGAAAATTTTTAAAGGGGGAAAAATAATTTTTTAGTGGTAAATTTCAAAAGGGTTTTATAAAATTCAATAAGACTAAAAAGAGTTTTCGTACCTTTTGGGGGGTTTTTTAAAAACATTTTTTATACTTTTGATCTTTTTCTGAGTAAGGGAAACGAATATTAGAAAATTGATTTTTTAAAAATGAAAATAATTCAAAGAAATGTCAAGGGTTATTTTTACAACAGACTTTTTTGTGGGAAACAGTTTTTCAAAAAATATAGATGTATAAATTTTGGAAATATTTATATAATATTATTTATTTAAAAATATTTTGATTTTTTAAAATAAAAAATTTTAGATAAAAATTAAAAATAAATTATTGGTTTTAAAATTGTTAAACAAAAATAGGGATTTAAAAGTTTTTCCCTTTTTTTTTTTTTAATTAAATTTTTTCTCTGCTTTATTTTAAGTCCCTTTTAAAAGGGGGTTTGTTCCCCCGGGCCTTGGGCCGGGCTATTTTTAAGAGAAGTAAATGGGCCAGTTAAAGCAAAAAGAACAAAAGAGAACCAAAAAAGTTTTATTTTTCGAAAATAGAATAAGGGGCCCTACCTCTAAAAAAAAAAAAAATAAAGGGCTGTTAGTCCCCTTTAAATGGCCGTCCGTCCCCTCAGTCCGTCCACAAAAAGGGATCCCGCAATACGCAAAAGTACTTAAAATATTTTTATGAAACTTAATATATGTATAGATGACAGTCTGGAGATTATGCACGCCTTTTTCTTTTCTTCCTATGTTGAAAACTTTGGTTGTTTTGGCAACAAATAGACTGAAAATATGGCTAATTTAACACATAAACAGAATCCCGCGATAACGCAAAAAGTACTGAAAGTACTTGATATATAGATAGATTGCAGTCTGGAGATTATGCACGTCTTTTTTTTCTTTTCTGTGTTGAACAATTTGGTTGCTATGGCAACAAATAGGCTTAAAATATGGCAAATATAACAATATTTGGCATTACTCAAAAAGTAGTGAAAACATTTTTATGAAACTAAAAATATATGTTTCTGATCATCACCCTCATCATAACTATGTGACAACTCTAGCACAAAAAAAAATTAAAAATTACCCCCCTTGAACTTAGAAATTTTTATTAAAAAAAAGATTTATTTTTTTTTTTAAATTCTTTATTTTATAAAAGGAAAACTACTATAAAATTCATATAAAATTGTTTATTATTACTCCAAAATTTTATTTTGGGTGAAGTTTTAAAATTTTAGCCTTAAATATTTTAGAATTAAAGTCCCCCTTTAACTTAAATTTTTTTTTTAGAAATTAAATTAAAATTTTTCTCAAACTTTCATTTCCCAAAAGGGATTTCCTTTAAACTCCCACATAAAAAACTTTACAAGGGTTTTAAATCTGGCGTCCTATTTTCCGAACCTTTCTCCTTCCTTAAATTTGAATTTCTTCTTTAATCATTTTTTAACTTTTTTTTTATTTCTCCATGGATTTTTCTTCAAATTTTTAAAAAAGACATTCAAGACCCACCTTAAAAGTGAAATTTGATTTTAAAAACATGGGGGTTTTCCAAATTATTTTCATTTAATTGAAATTTATTTAATTTTTTTTAATTTTCTTTTTTGTTACTTTTAAAAAGGGTTTTTTTTTCCTTTTTAAAATTTCTTTTTTTTGTGACTAATAAAATGGCATTTTTTAAACTTTTCAATAATTTTTCTTTGGGTTTCCTCACATCAATGTTTTTCAAATTTATAAGTCTTCCCAAAAGTTAAATTTTTTTTAGTTTTAAAATTTTTGCTTAAAAAAAATTTTTAAATTTTGGGAAAAAAACCCGGGATTTAAAAAAGATTTTTTCCCCCAGATTCTCTGTCGTTCTCTGTCTGCTGTTTTTTTAAAAAATGGGTTTTCCCGAGATATTTTTTGAACATTGAATTTTAAAACAAAAATTTTCTTAAAAAAAAGAGAAAAGTTAAACATCAGTTATACATATTCTTCCTGAGAAAATTGGATCCTTTGATTATCTGTTCTATAAACATAATTAGGGAAACTTTATATATTACTTAGATACAGACAAAGTAAAAACTCAAAAGCTTTAAGTTTATTCATGTCATTCATTCATTCATTCATTCATTCAACGACATTATTCAATTACCAGTGGCCCTTCAGAATGTTCTCAAGGGTAGGGGACTTATGGATTGCTTGCAATACAATGATAATTGCTTGTAGAATATGATGTTTAGGTGCAAAACACATCGTGTATGTAGCAAACAAAAATCTTACTAAAAGCTAAATTAACACAACTACATCGCATTAAATGAATTTTATAACGAAAAGATAGGTAATGTACGATTTTCTGAATAAATACATCAGTATAATGAATTATTAAATAATTATGAAATTATGAATAATTAAGTTGATGGTTATATAAAGTCTTAAAAATGAAAGCAATGAAGAAGACGGAAAAATAAGTTCTTTCCATGGTATGAAAATGCTTGTGAAAATACTATCCATTACATAATAAAACATATACTAATCATTATCACTACAATAAGTTCTTATGATTTGAAAAGTTTAAATTTTATAAACATTATGTTTTTGAAGCCAGACTGCTCAGACCTTAACGAAACTTTGATCAGAGCAATGGGGGTACGGTCTACAGTAACTGCTACAATCACAAACATTCATAAGTGTCAAAAGTAATTTATTCACATTATCGCGGTTGAATGATGAATAATAAATAAATAATGATGTGGGTAAATTCACAAAAACACAGACTTTGCGTTGCAAAAAAATATCGTTACTTAACACAAAAATACATTTCTAATTTCTAAGCAATAGTCTCTGGTAATGGCAACAATTATGCAATATTCTTTAAGTTTAGCAGTTGAAGATATGAGTTACAGACAGTAGGCTACAAGGGGTCATCTCAGCATTAATATACTATAATAATGATGCCAGTATTTTCAGATTTCAGCAGCAGAACGCTTAACCTCAGCAGTAATCTACACTGGTAAGTATTTTCTTTTAACATTTCAGCAGCAATAGCTTTCAGAGTGGCGGCATGGTCAAGTGTTTAATGTGTCAGACTAGTATACTAATGGTTTTTGGCTATGTGGGTTCAAATCTCAACAGGGACAAGTCATTGTTTCCTTAAGCAAGAAACTTAAACTTACACTCATTGCTTAGTACTCGTTGGTTCGAGAGTGTTTCGATAACCTTACAGCTTCCAACACAATCAAACTCAAATAAATTCCTATACTAACGGCCGTAACATCTGGCTGTAGAGGGGCAATGTCAGCAGTAACATCCCTTGAAAGTTATTACATTGTTCTTTAGATTTCAGAAGTAAACAACATTGTAAACTTACAAGGAAACACCATTTTCACCTCCAACATAAAATGTAGGAGTCATGTTGGTTAGTAAAGTGCAAGATGGAAGTTTTGTTATTTTGACACCGGGTGATTTTTTACCACGTCCATTCTTTCGGGAATCTGTCCCACTGATGACCTCAACTGTTTCTGATGGGGTGTCTGTCTCTACCCTTGTAATGAAAAAATAAACATTATAAGTTATGTTTTCATTTTTTTTCACATTTCACAGAAAAGATAAAATAAATTGCCAGCATAGCTTTATTTATGTATGTATCATACATAAATCTTAATTTCAAAGAACCTTTATAAAACTTTTATATTCAAAAATGATTGTTATGAATTTGTTCATACTGAGTGAAACATCTATAGGTGGCCTAGTGGTTAACTTGTGCTTCAACCCAGGGATTTGCATAGGTTCAAGCACTTACTTAAAACTTTAAGTACACATTGGCTATCTTTCCTTGCTGCCACTATCACATCAGTACTGGTTAACTTGAAAGTGATTTAAATAAAGTGGCAGATCTTAATTGACACTTAACATACTGATTTTGATTAATGGAGTCTTGCTCTGCAGTGAATTTGGAACAGTTCACTCTTAAAGTTTCAGGGATTTCAATATTAAAGATACAAAAGTTGATATACCGTCAATTAAAGCCTTAAACAGGTCAGACTGTACTTTCCGTTCCCACCTCACACGTTTAAAAATTTTTAAAATCATCTTTAAATAAAAATTCAATCTAGAGAAACAGAAGCATTTTTCAATCAAGTCGAGCACATGATTCATTCCTGATAACAAATAGTTAATTCAGCACGTATTCTGTCTTTATGTAATATTTTACATTTTTCAAAAAACTTCTCATTAGCTAACAGTACCACAAGCGGTGTTGACTCTTGCCTATAAACTGCAACTAAGGATAACAAGGACATAACTCCGAAGTAGAGCTTTCATAGTTATAGCCCATGTCTAACAACTGCATTTTGTAATGATAAGCAGGATACATTTCCAAATTTCATGTTGATACCTTTTTCAAATATTGAAATCATGGGCAAAATTAAAATTATTGTATGACGACGACAACAATTACATTGACAACAAAGACATGGCACTCATAATAGCTTGACTTACAATGATAAGGAATTTATTTATTTTTATAAAAACTTCATGACATTTGATATATTAAATTAAATACAAAAGTTATTGTGAAAAGAAAAATTGAATTTCATTTGCTTAAAGGGGCTACACTGAGGTCTGACAGGTAATTTGGTGTCCAAAAAAAATGTAAACAAATTTCCTCACAAATCACAATATTATGACTAAAATAACAATAACTTACACTTTAGACAACCCTCTAACAACAATTATGCTAGAAAATGCATTTTCACATTAGCTTTTGATGCAAAAATGAAAGTTGGTTTTCCCAGACATGTACAGAAGTTACCCACAATTCATCAGGTATAACTAAAATACGCAACGGACATTTTTGGAACAACAGAGTAAACGGGGGTAAAAAAGTCTATTGATTTTTTCTCAACACTCTAACCTATCATGTTTATATAACGAAGAAAAACTGTATAAAAGATAATCAAGGTAGCAATTTCGTTGTCTTGAAAAATCAAACGCCAGCGAAGCGGACATTTTCTAGACAAAACGGAAAGATATTATATACATGTACAATTATTTTCATTGACTTTTCAGTTTCAATTTCAATATTCTAAGGCAAACATAATGTATCGGTGATATTTTTACTATAACGAGCACAGTGTAATCACACTAATAAAAGTATTTAACGCTATCTATAACGTATTTAAATCAAATACAGTTAATGACATGTCTCATTTGATTTGTTTGTTTTTGGGATGGAGTGGGGGATACGTCACACAAAACTGTGTAGGTCATTTTGGCGACTCTTCAGTTTTACTGGTGGAGTAAGAACTCAGATGCCCCCTTTGCAAAATTGTTTCTGGCACAAACGGGCATCTGTGTATGTAATGAGTGACGTTTCGTAGGTTATCTTGATAGGATCGTACATACACGTTCCACACACAATTACATCATGTTCATACCATAGGCAAAATTAAATGCACGTTCCCTGTTGTAACAATATGAAACCCCAGAAAAAACCTATGAACAAGCTTCTGAATATGGCATTTCTATCGTTATTCCACAAAAAGCACCCCCGCAAAAAAAAAGAATGAGTACATCAATGGGCATGCTCTGGAGTGTTGGGAACTATTACCTGCACTCCAGTTACGCACTGTGCATGTATATGAATTTGATTTACCTCTGACACGTTTTCAACAGAAAAGTCTTCAAACTATGATACAATAAATGTTTATGATTCTATTAGAAACTTGTGTAGAATTTAATGATTTTTCGGTGAAAACGATATAGTTTACTTGTACTACAGATAAGATCAAAGTGCTGAAGGCACTGAAGAAAAAACCGGATAAACTAACACATTTTCACTCCAGTTTTACAGGTAAATTAATTTTATATGTCGCGGTTAACATCTTAATATCAGGTAACCTTTGCTTTTTGAGACTTTTGTTTTTGAAAATAATCTAAACGAGTAAAATAAACCCTCTTTTATGGGCAAATAACTTAATAAGTAGCATCCCCGATTTCTCTTTCATAAATTGGCTTTAGCAAATTCTTTTCTATTCAAATATTAAGAACATTCTGTCAGTGACGTGTCTTCTACTTGAAATCTTCCTGGTGTGTATTTTTCGGTAACAGGAAGAAAATGACAATCTGTTCGTATCTTTCGGTAACAGGAAGAAAATGACAGTCTGTTCATTTGATCATGACTGTGAAAAATTATGTTTTCTGAACCAATTTATCCTGCCGATAAAGATTTTGCAAGCAATCTGGTGGTTTATGTTCTAGTGCTTACACTTAGTATTTAATTCCAAAGAACATTTCTTAGAAGACCCTTAACGTTTGATTACGGTATAATCACTATAACCGAAATACATAGGCCTGTTACTGTGAAATTTTTCGTTCATGTGTTTAAAATACTTCAGTAGCTCTATAAATTTTCAAAACGATATCCAGTATTTCCGAAACAATTAACAAAGGCTTTTAATACACAATCTTATAAATCTTAAAGTATTACGAGAACCACCCACCTAATCTCCAGAACATACATACGAAAAACAAGATAAATCAAAAGGCTGCAAGCTCTGTGGTATTTTCTGATCTTTGCAATCTAAATCGCACTGTATAACTGTATTATTTTCCTGTATAAGTTTATTTTTATGTACTATAATTCTTCTTGCTTGGTACCAGAGTTTGATACATATGGAATTTTGCATGACTATCTAGAGTTGCATCAAAAATCATTTATGTTCATTTTTATGACAGCCACACTTTATCCTTGTATATCGTGGCTGTTTCCATAACAAAGAAACTTTATAAAAAATAATTGCCTTGAATTGGATTTGAACCCCAGACACACTAAACGAGCGCGTTACCCTTGCACCACGGAGAAGATATACGAACAATGCCTGAATAAAATCAAGTGATACTAAATTTAGATTTTCCATTGCATTTCGGGTTAATTTCGAGGTTTTTTGTTCAAGATAAACCTGTTGTTTAATATTGATGTAAATAATTTAACAAAAATCTTCTCGCCAAAACAGTCCGACATGTATATATTCCACTACTTGACAGTCAGATTTATTTGTGAAATACGCTCTCGACATCGCTTAAAATAGCATTTTCATTGATTAAAATGATATTCATCCGCGTAATTTGTGAATGTGCATTCATTGACAATTCTATAACCCAAAGCTACTTTTAAACTTTGAATGCGTTGTAATTTGTTGTATACTTATAACAAAATGAAAATATTTCTTTCTTTTAAATCGCTAGTTTTCAGCTGTTTTAAGAACTGCTTGTTGTTAGGTTTGTCGTGAAACCGCTGTGTCAGAGATTGAATGTTAGCTTTGTATTTCCTGATCTTCGATCAGAAATACAAAAAGGAATGTTAACATTCAATGAATGCAACACCCACACGACCAAGCAACACAGGACCACGGCTAAAGTATCAATGAAAAATTTAATTTCAGGCTTTCAAGTGGTAAATAAAAAGACTAAACAAAAAAAATGAAAAACAGGAAGAAAGAAGAGACAAAAGTAGAGAAAAGTAAAGGTTTTAGTGCTATAAAGCAAGAAAAGCAGGGTTCTCTTCCTAACTTATTTATGCAATGAAATGCATCCGATCAATATTTGGCCGTTGCAGTTTTTGAAACCAGTCACTCGTGTTTTCACAATAGTCGGGAAATGAACCTGACCTTTTTTTTTTATCAAAATATTTACAAAACTATTAACAATGAGTATGCCATGATAAACAGGCTATAAGGAGTAAAAACAATGGTTAAGATATGCATTGCCCTTTCCCAAGTTTGTATACCGTCTAGGAGTTGGAAGTATTATAAAATATAGTTTCAGCAATGGTTGTTGTATGAGGTGAGGTTAATAATATCTTACTGAATTCTTAAAGTTACTTTTACTTACCTGCCCTTCAAATTTGTCTTGCAAGTATCATGATTTTGTTTGTTTTGTTAAATTTGAAAGAAAGTTAGGGTTTAAAGAAGAACAACTATATAATCAGTTTTAAGTTTATTTCACTAGTCCCGACAATAACCTTGCTGTGGAAGCTTGACTGTGTCTGGGGCTGCGTCCTGTGAACGTTGCCGTCGCCTTGATTGTCTTTATTCCAGTTTTCCTTTTTTACTCTTATAACGCTCTCAATTTCTTTTCCACCGAGAAGCTTCAATATATTGTTAACATTAAAGCACAGCTCAATTGACCCATCACTAGTACGGATGCCTTCCAATAAGAAAGAAATTTATCAGGATATCTTCTAAATCAATAATGATAATAATAATATTAATAGACTCTGAGTAAGATTGTAACTCTTTTCCGACCTTCTTGATAATGTTTACCATGTGCATGAAATAGGTATCAATTACCTATAGTTTTGAATGTCTAGATCAAAACGTAGTAATCTTCTCATCAACAAAGTTTACATCCAATGCGGATAAATATGCAAGTATGTATGTAAAATGATAAATATTAAATTTCAGATCTATCTAGCAAAGGAGATCGATTTTTTTTCTTATAGAATTTTAATTATATGCACTAGACATACATAAGAATTATCAACTAATAAAGTTGAAGCCTAGATGTCCTATAATGAGGCCGGATTCATTCTCTATTTAGCCAGTGCTTTCAGTGCTTTGATCAGAGTTAAAGAGAAATATCTGGAATAACATTCTGTGTGTGCGTGTGATTTTTTATGCTTACAATACTCAAGTTCATGTCCGTTGTATAAAAGGTATTACGAAGTTTTTTTTCCTGAACGGGTGTCAGATAAACCAAAGTGACCTTTGAAATAGGACCCATTACACTGATTGACAAAGTAAATTTTCTTAGCCTAGATATCATGATATTTTAACCATTACAAAGTTAATACATATTATTTAATAATTACACGAAAGCTCTCAAATTAACATAGAATATTTGTAAAATTTGTGTATGTCAGTTTTCAACTCCGTACGTTTAGCTAAATTCATTATTGTAATGGAGAAAAAAACATGATTACAACAATGTAATGCTTTAAATATATTGAAATTGCTTTTGAAAGATTTTTCTCACAAGAACATATGTGAACAACAAGAAATTTAACAAACAAACCCAAAATTTGCTTTTAAATTTATGGATTGTTGGTATATTCCACTTTCGCACTTTCGTTGCTGCCGATACACAAAAAATTCTCCGTTTCGCTTTTTAGTCATCCCGAGAATCATCACGTGACCGTTGTTTTTATTCAGATTTGCAAACTGAAAGGTGTTTAAACGCTTTTCCCACAAAATTGGAGAAAATATGTATTTCAAACGACTTGCCAATCCAAAGAACACATATCAATGTATCACTGATTCTGTTTGAATGTCCCTAACACGCAGGTAACAAAAAATTATCGGTTCGTGAAATATTACTTTTTTTTGTGACATTCGGCCGTACCTCAGTGGAGTACCTTTAACAATTCATGATTTCAACAAAAATGTAGTTAGGTTTCTCTCTACAGGATCTTACGTGATGAGTAAGCTCGCTGGTCAAGCTATGCGATCTCTGTGTGGGGTCCACAAAAGGGGCTATGTGGTTGATAAAATACCTATTGCCATAATAAATCAAAATGAACTTCCCCAGGAGGCAGCTACTGCTTATACCATTTCCACCTAAATATCTTGATTGGACCGGTCCATCTTTAAATATAGACAAAAACATTTATCATTCTTATGGAAAATTTCATAAAATAGCTATACTGGTCACGTGGGTTTTGAATTTCCATGCTAAATATCTTAAATGCACTTGTCCATCTTTCAATCTGGACAAAACCAATAATTTTTTTAGGGAAAATTTCAAAATTAACTGCATTTGATCAAATGGATTGAATCAGTTTAAGCTTAAGCAAGTAAATTACTAGTAGACATCTGATGACCATATATTCTTTTAAACTTTTCAATGGTTAATTGGATTTTACCAGAATTGTACATGTATATCATAGATGAATGGGTGGACGAAAGACATTGTTCATCATAAATTTTGATGGCTTGCTAAAAATAAACATATTAAATGTATTTTCTTTGGAACATAACAGTAGTCAAATTGAACAAAGTCTGTTTTTTATTATAATTGTAACAAATATACAAACATCATATAAAACAAAGTAACAAAAGAGACTATAATTGTAATATAACAGGCATTTTTTCTATCAAATAAAGAAAAAATGGTTTCTTTTGATGCCTTGCACTTAAGATACAATAGCTATATTTTAAGTCTCAGATAAATACTGAAAGAAGAACACACAATGGAATAAAAAAATGGGATGAATTTCTAAAAGACCAAATTCAGGATTGATTTTTTGTTATACGCGTTAATAAAAAATAATGGTACATTTAAAAGCATGAATAAATTTGCAAGGCATGTTGATATATTGAAACATTACCTTTATTTTAGACAGGTGTCATAGGGTATGAGGAAATTCACTTACATCATGTTCATGCGAGTCAAAGATATAAAAGCTACTTGATAAAGAGCTATTGTTAATTGATTTATTGGGAGATAAATCTACTATTTTGTTGAATTGCTTCAAAATCCTCGTATGACCCATCAGTGTGTTTACATTCCTATCAATAAACCCATAAAACCTCGACGAAAGTTTCTGTTGTTAAAATACATGTCGCAGTATTCGGCAAATCAACATTCCACTCAAACCAGCATTAAACCGATTGCCTTAAAAAAATGGAATCAACTTCTAATAGCAAAAATTCGGGACCCGACCCAGGGTCGATTAAAACAATCAGGGGAGCTATTAATTTACTCTTTATAAGTTATAATGGGTACAATTTATGGTTGAATATGTTTGCATTTCATTCTGCAAAACACTCCAGTTCGTTCAATTACCATAGCGATTAATTAAACTACTTCTATAAATAGATTTTAGGACTTTCTCAATGTTAAGGTCATATCTATTTATAGCTTTGTTCCCGTTCTCATTCATTAATATGACATGCTGCGAATCACCGAAGGGGAGACCAATATATGACTTTACATAATATAAATCGAAAGGTATTCGTGCTTCCGAATTTATTTTTAGCTGTAAATCGAAGAGATTAATTGAATGGACAAAAAATAGTAAACGCCTGTGGGCGCGGAGCAATTACAGTTTTATGTGTGTTTTTTTGTGTGTGTGTGTTTTTTTATGGGGGGGTCGGATATTCTTAATTCTAAATAATTTAATTCGAAAAATATAATATATATATATATATATATATATATATATATATATATATATATATATATATATATATATATATATATATATATATATAAAGAATGTACGAAGGAGTTCAACCAAATTACAAATATACATGCTAAAACTTTATGTTCAATATAATCTTGATCAGTAAGTAAATTGGTAACAATCTTGTTACGCTTCATCAGTATAGTTCATGACCTTGGATAAAAATATATGAGTATATTTAATCTTTTTGTAATATATTTTTGTACGGGTTTTGAAACGATAAGATTGTATTTAATTAAGCTGTTTAGAGTAAACGTCAACAAAGTAGCGTTATAACGGATAATTTATAATTGGAAGACATAAATAAATATGCACACGTGTAGATAATATGCTAAAAAGGGGAAGTTCTCATCCCTCATCCCATACCATGTGTACATGTAATTTAACACTTTAATATATGTATTCAGGTATTGCAGAAGTATCTTTTTGGATTATTTTGGCGAGAAAAAAGGTAAGTCTGTAAAACTGTTATCATAATTATGTTAGATGCTATATAATCAGAATTTTTCTAAGACTTTACGGATCAATTTACAAAGATTTAACAGTTTTGGTGCAATTGTTGTATTTATTAAGCTTTCAAAACTGTTTTCGTTATAAACTAAGTGAAAGTTATTAACATCTACACGTCTAATAAACATTTCCTATTTGGTGAAAATATTCTGTGAAAAATCTGTATGACACATGTTGAAATCTCTTTATTGAGCCTCTGTACTCTAGGACGCAATATATCATGCAATTTCATGTTTGTGCACAGGAGATACACAAATTTAAACTTGGAGTACTTAGAACATTTTTCAGTGTAGTTGTATTATGTCACTTGATATAGACTAAGCCAGAAAATGTCACCTTTTTGCATAACAAGTGTATGGTCCTGCGGTAGATATATTTTATATTAGCGTATATTTTAGATGATATATAATTTGATTAATAAAAAGTTCGGCAGAGCCAATTTGCAAATACCTATGGCACATAATTCACATTTAACACACCGTTAACATAATTATTCTAGAGCAACATCTGTAATATTCAGTCAATTATGAAACAAAATAATTTAAATTATTTTTTTGTGGGCTGCTTGATTTGTATTTATTTTGCGCTGCATGATTGTATTTTCTTTTTACCAAAAATTTGTAATTTTTCTTGAAGTGATCAGACCAAATCATTTAAGTCTCCCAACCAACATACAGAGAATTTACATAAAGCGCTTCCTATCGCACCTTCATTCGAAGTTATAGTTATTTAAATTATTGCAGTTTTTTTTTTATTATTATTGTTGTTGTTTTGTGCTGGGAAGGGATTTTGGAAGCGAACTTTTATAATATGTTTTAAAACTTTAACGAAAAAACGTATCAAAATTGTTCAAAGTTCGATCAATGTTACTACAATTACTACCAATATTTTGAAGCTAGTTGTAGTTTGGCAAGCAAATCCAAATCTTAAACCTCTTAAATTGTTACTCAGTAAAAATAATTCTCAGAGATAGCAAAAAATAGATAGCACATTGCCTTAATTGAATAAAGAAAAATAAAATATATATCAAGTGATAAAGATACTTTTACAGTTTAATACGTATAAAATAGGAAAATGCCGTTTACATGCTCTAGATGTCCGTACCAAAATAGTAAAGGTTGTTTGCCTCGTATTTACCAAGGACTGTAGATTTTTCCTTGTGAGGAAGCAATCAAGTTAGCTTACGAGAGGTCAGACTTGTTTTTCAGATGTAGACTTGTGCTTAAAATAATGCAGACGGATATGCACTTGAGGTCTTTCTTCACTAGCATGGCAACATCATATGATGATTATACTGCGTTCAATGAATAACGACCAACCTAACAGAAAACGATTAAACAGGAGTAACTTAAGAATCATGATCCAACCAGAACTTTAAAAACTGATTAAATTTTTTTTAAGCATTTTCCATTGATATCATTACTGTACAGCAATGCAATCATATTTATTCAGATTAAAAACACAAAACTAGTAAGTGATAAAATCTTCTTTAATTGTAAACAATTATCAGCAAATAGAAACATGAAAAGTATTCGACACTTACAATATGAAAAAAGCTGAAGCTTCACACTTGATATTAGATTAAGTCACTAAAAACGTCTTTATTTAAAGAAAACGTTTTGAAGATTAGAAAATAATGATGACACTCATAATTTTGGAAACAACAGCAATCATCGTTCTAGCTGTCTACTTTATTTAATCTTTCAATATGTATGTGACATGAAAAGTACACTATATTAAGAATGGTGAAAGCAACATTCATATGTTTCTAAATTCAAATTGTTGTTCTGTTATTTAACATGTTTGTTGCTGCTTATTTGGCAAAAAAGACATTCGTTGCTCTTGACTCTTTTTTAAATCCGTCAATGTTCTCAAAACTATAAAGTTTGCATTTTTGTTCAACTTCGTCGCAGTCGCAGTAGCTGTAAGCAATGCAATGGGCATCATCCATATAAAATTGTTTACATTCTGCATTAGATATGTTCCTTTTGTCATCAGCAACTCCCTTTAATTACATTTAATATCCGTGACGTTTAGATTAAGGTCTTTACTGGATTTCCCGATTAAAAGCAAGGATCTCCAGTTTGCATTTAGGTCTCCAGATATATTCTTAGCTGTGCTATACATGTAACTACGTCTGTCACAAGTATCACAATAGTTGTCTATTGCGACACAATCGATAAGCTTCAAACAATGGTCGATGCATTCCTTATAAGATGAAACTATTGAATCATAGTGATTATATAATATTGTACTATCAAGCATTAATCCCGGTGATAGAGACTAACATGATTCCACTTCACCTCTCGAAACCATATCCTGGCAATATATGCGCTTTGATTCAGAGATAGTTTTTGCAATATGGGCGAGATTAACTTTTAATTCGGCCACATCCAAATACTTCTCTGTAAACAGCTCCTCTATAGACGAAAGTTTGTAAGCTAGATGGCACAGGACTGTCCTTCACGGTTGAAGCCCAAGTCATCGCGTCGCCATTTGCAGGGGGTGCTGCCCCAACTGAAATTGTTATCGTTTCTACAGATTTTGAAAATTCAGAAGCCTTTTCTTTTTGGGAAGAATCCATAGAAAATCCTCCACAAACACTGACAATACCAGAGTAGATGGCAGAAATAGCAACGTTGACTCCACTCTCAATTGGAGTTTCGTATTTCTTTGATTCCATTTTATGTTCGTACGTAAATCTTGCTCCAAACGTGACTCAATCAAACCGAGTCTGCAATTCTTATGATATTTTGTTGTGATTAATGCTTCCGAGGGATCACTTGTTTCCTGAATTCAGTAGGAAAATGAGTACCATATGTGTCAAAAAATTCTAAATATACATCAGTTGAATTTGTCTTATCTAATCTTTTGACCCAGCTTAGAAATATAGGGTCTAGTGGGGGAGGAGACCGCTTGACTAGTTTGCTGAAGTAATAATTGCAGCTGGCCGAGGAGAGAATGCAAACTGACTCTCCAGTAGATATTTCTGACGAAGATTCCTTATAACCGGCGCTTGCAGAAAAGCTTGCACCCCATCCACCACCACTTACACTTGCAGCCACTGATAGTGAATTTGCAAACTCGTATTGTGTTTGAACGATATTCAAAATGTAAAAGATGATGCACGACACGTCCGCGACCACAACAAAACCTTGTGGGACACTGTAGCGACAATCGGCTGTTTGCTTTCCGTTTTCGTAATTGGCAGCAAAGATCGGGTACGTAAAACCAGGGTCATGTCCAGTTGCAAGAGGAAAGCCACGCAATATGTTGTTACCCATTAAAGCATAGTCGATGTTCGGGAAAGAAAGTTTAAAGTGAGTCCCTTGACATTCTTGGAGTAGATAGTCTTGGCGCATTCCTGCATTCAGATAAAGCATATACTAGAATTGTTAGTGCTTAAAAAGTTAATGCAATTCATGAAAATACTCACGTCATGTATAACTGGAACAAAATGTAACAATTGGTTGTTTATTTCCGTTGACTGTTTAACATTTATTTTAGACACACTGTGTAGGTAGTTAGTTTAAACGTTGCCTTATTTATATTTACAATTTTTGTCTTTCTGTACGACTGTGTATTTTGTAAGTTACTACTATGAAACTGATTCTTTCCCAATTTGAGGTAAAATGGATAAATGTAAACTAAATCGAGTCTTTTCTACTTTTTAAATGTTATCTAATTTTGAATCTATTAAGCATAATTATTTAAAGTTCTTTAGATTGATTATGTATTGCCGAACTATTTACCAATATTCAGATAATGTTTCTGCGTATTGTTTGATTGTATATGTCCACCAAGTAATCCAAGTATGGAAGCAGTTTTAAATGGTCTAGGTTTTGAAAAATATCTGGTATATCTTGATGATGTTTGTATTCTTGGGAAAACGTTTACCGAGTCACTTGAAAATTTATGTTCTGTATTAACACGTTTCAGACAATATCTCCAGACAAAAATTGTTTTTAATGCCATCAAGATTCTGCTAAGGGCATAAGTTGTGATCCTTCAAAAATTCAGTGTATTAAGGATTGGCCTACCCCCAAAAATAAGCATGAAATCTTTTCATGGCTGGAAATATGTGGTTACTAGATAGGTTTGCAGAAATTGCATAACCATTGACAAAACTGACCCGTAAAAAAGTTTAAATGGGGTCAATCCAATTTAAAATTTAAAAAGCTGTTAGATCAATTCATCAATATTAGGGTTCCCTGATGAAAATGGAAGCCAGTTTATCTTAGATAATGATGCAAGTGTAGATGTCATATCTGGAATCATTTCACAAGTACAAAATGGACACGAAAGAGTCTTAGCTTATGGCAGTAAAGTTTTAAATGCCGCGCAACAAAATTATTGCACGACAAAGCATTAACTTTTGGCAATCGTACATTTTGTGCAACATTTTAAGCATTATTGGCTAGATAAAAGGTTTCTGATAAGATCAGACAATAAGAGCTTAACCTATTTACAAAAGCTTAAAGAACCAGAAGGGTTACTTGCAGGTTGGATCAGTATCTTAGGTTTATATGAGTTTGAAATACAATATAGAGAAGGATCTCATGAAACTTTGGCAATTATTGGAAGTTCTTAAGATAAAAGATAATGTTTTTTATCACAAATCGTATAATGATCATGATAGGGTCACTATGTTACAATTTGTAGCGCCTGAAAATATTAGGTCAATTATTTTTAATGAGCTTCATTGCCAGAGATATTCGGGTCACCTTGGGATGGACCGTACTGTTGATGCCATCAAACTTAGATTTTACTGGCCTGGTATGTCTGACAATATTGCCCGTTGGGTTCGCCAATGCGAAACTTGTGCTAAATGTCGTAGACAAAACCCGAACGTGTCCATATAATCCAAAATCGGATGGCACTATTGAACGAAATAATAGAACAATTCTTCAAATGTTGACTCATTTTGTTTCTGTAGAACAAAATCAAAAAGACTGGGATGATCATTTGTGCTATATTATGACAGCTTATTTTGCTACCCAACATTGAAGTACTGGCTGTTCACCCAATTTGTTAATGTTAGGGCGCGAGGTAGATAACCCTATAGACTTAATGGTAGGCTCTCCACCAGGCCGGCCTGAAAATGAATGCACAATAGTATATGTTGAATGGGTTAGATCAACCATGAGGCAATCATATTCATTTGCCTATGAGAAATTAGGTATAGCTGCAATTAGGCAGAAAAAATATTATGATAGAGGTTTGAAACCGAGGGAATTTGTAAAGGGAGACTGGGTTTGGAGGTGGTACCCTCCATTAGCTGATAAAAGGTTATGTCAAGGTTGGACAGGACCCTATTTAGTGCTGTCTAAAATAACTTATTTAACATACAAATACAGAAATCTGAAAGTTTTAAACCCATTGTTGTCCATGCGGATCATTTGAAACCTTTTGAAGGGAAAGTTCTACCACATAATTGGGTAAAGCAAAATACATTTGTACCAGTTTTCTATTTTTCTATTGGCAGGCATATCAATAAGTACTGATATTACCAATGACCAATGATTCGGAGAATACATGTTTGTTTTCTCAAAATAATGATTTGCCTGTTTCTCCTAAAACTATTCCATTTGTTCCTAGATGAAGACGAGATAGGATAATAAAGCCTCTTGAAATTTACTCAAAAAGTAAATATATATATATACGTATATCGTATAAGAAACGCTGCAGACGACCAAAGGTCGGGCAAAATATCGTATATTGCGTTACAACAACCTTTGAAAAAGACAGGCATCTCACACATTGCATGGGAACCAGTGACATTTTTGTTTTTAAATAATAATTTTAAATATGAAATTCATAAAGTAAAAGGAACATAACATGTGTTAAGTATACACCAGGCAGGTACGATGGCTATTGAAATCGGAAGAAATTGAAAAGTGGGTATGCATAAGTTAATTTGACGCCGTTGACGTTATCAAAGTGCTCCATGATGATGTATATATGTTGTAGGTAATTACTGTTAAAATACAAATGCAAGTTCCAGTTCAGTAACGTATTCATATGTTTTATTTCTACATTTAAAGAAGAAAGATATCTTCTTACTTTTATACGCATTTTTACTTTACACTAATTATATGAGATAAATTTTTGAATGTTGTAATTGTAAGTGCAAATTAAATACATAAAAAACGGTAATTACTTGTCTATTTTGTCATTAATGTTAATTGTAAATAATACTTTTGTATATTTATTTATTTAATGCAAAATGTTCTATTCGTAATAATGTTCAGGTAAACATGATTATAACAATATATAACTAATATGATATGCTTCAGCGTGGTTCTGTGTTATGCAGACATGTGCATACATTAGATGTGTTTGAAGTATTTCACCGTCATGAATTTGTATCATAGACTTTATGTTAATCTTTTATAATTATATGATTATGCCAGTATCAAGGGAAAGAACTCATGTAATCTTAAGTTTTAAGTACATGAACATTCATGAAAGAGTTGTCCATCCTATACTTTTAAAAGTAAATGTTAAAATATATATATATGAGGTTGAGTACATAATTTAGTTGATATTAGGTATTAAAAAATGTTACTCAAAATTCTTGTGAAATAATGTTGAAGTATTAAAATGATAAAGTAAACAAAATCTAGTAATCTTCTTTATGTAAAAATATTGTTTTTGTGATATCTTGCAGTTTGTTTGAAATGGCACAAGCTCAACTTAGAAGGCCATACTCAGAAAGACCATTATAGTCAACATCTGGAGACGTGTGCCCAGTCAGTAAATGCGAATATGTAAAATACTTAAAGCAGCCAGCAATGTACGTAGTATACCCAAAATGCAGCCTGTACATAAAACTTTATTTATTCATCAGGATCAGAAAAAATTATTGGTTTTTTTAATTTTTTCCCGCCAAAGGCCTGCCTGTTCTCAGGATGACTTCCTGTAAATTTACAGGAAAGAACTTAATATAAAAAGAGTTTTAATTGGTCATATTAAAATTACTAAATGGAATCTAGGAATCATATTGGTCATTCTAAAATAAAATATAAAAGGATAGTTCTGGTCATTCTAAGATAGTAAATGTGGATAGTTCTTGCCATTATGAAATAAAATGTAATGGATAATTCTAAAATAAGCGTACAAGATAGTTTTTAAATTACTCAGATATTTATTTAAGTTATGTTTAACAATACTTCTTGCATTTAGACCTCATAACATTTTGTAGTGAACAGTCTATTTTATGTAAGAACGTACTGAGTTAATTTTGTTTTAAACTTTGTCCGAAATAACAAGAATTACATTAGAAATTATCAGGTACCGTTAGTTTGTGATGTTTAATAAGTGTCTAAAATATTATACGATTATTGGTGTTTTCAATTGATATAATGTGTATCATTCTTATATATTTTTGCATACTGATCATTAAAGTATTTATAAAAATAATTGTCTTACCCACTGCGTAGAACTTGGTGTTAGAAAATGAGCTCCCATACCGAAACACGACAGGTTTATTTAGAAACACATACTTCTTAAATTGTTCATTTTTCAATATTAATAAGCCTACAAGACATTATTATGTCATTGTTATGCAGGCTATACTAACATTTCTATATGATTGTGCATGGAAAACTAAGATCTAACATTAAATTATGCAAGTTAACCGGTTTTTCTTCTGCCGAGTATCTTTTTTAAAAGGTACTTCTTGATTTTAATAATTTCAAATTTCAGGTACTGTAAGCATGTTCTAATTTTGTCCCGACGTAATTTTATAATTTAGTAATTTGTTTGTTTGAATAAATTTGTTATATTGTTTTGAAATTTGTTACTGACTATACTTGTTATAGTACTTGTTAGCAATTAAACATTTGTCATGCTTTAATTCAAAATGAAGGGACTTATACTGAACTGGATTATTGGACTGGCATAAATATCATCCTAATTGGGGAAATAATGTTTTTCTTGACATAAGAAACAGTCACTTTTATTGTATAGGAAGTAGGTATTCCAACATTTCCGTTTCTACTCCCTTTAAACCTCTTTACTACATGATCATTTGTTTCAAATTTGCTAACTTTTAGCGATAATTTCCTGCCATATCCCATTTAGAATTAAATATATCATAAAACTTCCGTCTAAAAATAAATACGAAGTAGATTCTTTTTAAAACAATCACAATCTAAGAATAGAAAGGAAACCACTTTAACAAGTAAACACGTAATTTATTCATATCTACTTAAAAGGCACTTTCCATCCGGGAAATTTGCTTTGTGTAGCATCACCATATGTTAATAAGAAAAGTTGAAAAACCGCAAAACAATTATAGATTAGGTCAAGTAATTACGGACAACAAACCAATTTTTCTAATCATACGAAAACAATGTAGAATGAACTACAAATGTTTAATTGTTTCTTCTTAACAGGAAAGCTGACCTCAACATTTCTCTTAATTAATGTTGTGTTCATTTAGATTTACACCAATCGAAAACCTCGGCTATTATTCATAATAACCTCGAACTTAATACGGATTTAAATCAAAGCACAGAAGGCGCTGAATTTGTTTGGGTCTCAGAATGTAAGAAAGGTGCAGGTTGTGAGATTATATGTATAGTGCCACCAATGCTTTCCAGCGTTTTAATTGTCGTAAATTGGCTATAAGACTTATTGCAACACTGATATGCAATCCAATGTTTATTTGACTTAAACAATTTGAAAAAAAATGAGTTGCCTTTACTGGGATTTGAACTCCAGACCTCTCGCTTTATAGGCGAGCGCAAAAACCCTTCAGCCACGGTGAATATATGTGAACGGCCTGAAGAAAACCATATTATTCTAAATTAGGGCTTGTAACGACTTTAACTGTTGTTTAACACAGATGTAAATAATCCTGGAGCTTACTATAAGCATGTATATTTATAAAGAATCAGAGGAAGCAAGTTCTGTGGTATTTTTTGATCTTTGCAATCTTAATCGTACTGTATATCTGTATGCATTTTCCTGTATAAGTTTATTTTTATGTATTATAATTCATTTTGCAAGGCACCAGAGTTTGATACATACGGAATTCTGCATAACTAGAGATGCATCAAAAAATCATTTATGTTCATTTTTTACGACAGTCACACTTTATCCTTGCATATCATGGTTACTTCCTTAACAAAGACACTTAAAAAAGAATTAAACAAAAAAATTTCCTCGACTTGGATTTGAACTCCAGACCTCTCACTCCTGAAGCGAGCGCGTTACCCCTGCACCACGGAGAAGTTATACAAATAACACCTGAATAACATCAAGTCATTCTATATTTAGAACTTCCATTGCATTTCGGGTTTGTTATCCTTATTAATTTCGAGGTATTTTTTTCAGGATAAACCTGTTGTTTGAAATTGAAGTAAATAATTTAGCGAAAATCTTCTCGCCCAAACAGTACGACATGTAGAATCTATATATTCCACTACTCGGTTTGTGTAGTATTCGGTAATAGACATCGCTAAAAATAGTATTTTCATTGATAAAATCATATTCATCCGCGTAATTTGTGATTGTGCATTTATTGACAATTCTATTAGCCAACGCTATTTTTAAACTTTGAATGCGTTGTTATTTGTTGGATACTTGTAACAAAATAAAAATATTTCTTTCTTTTAAATCGCTAGTTTTAAGCTGTTTTGAGAACTACTTGTTGTTAGGTTTGTTGTGAACTTCTGTGTCAGAGATTGAATGTCCGCTTTGTATTTACTTAATTTCGATCAGAAAATACAATAAAACAATATTAGAAATCTTCGACCATTCGGGAATTATTTTGCTTGAACATTAATTCGCCTGTCTTTGACCATCTTTACGCAGTGATCTCCCCTGAATTTTTCGGCGTTAGTGTACATATATAAAGGGAAGTAACCGCTTCAAAAAAGTGGACTACTTTCGGCGTTTGCAATTAACAACATTAGACTCTGAAATTTCGCTACCATTATTTGTTTGGTCTGACGACCCAAACAAATAAAAACAAATACCAAGTGGGTCATGTGTCTTTGTACTATAATGTATAACGAATCATTCAAAGTAAAATGAAGTCTATTCCGGTACAATTATAACTGAAAATAAATCTGATCATAATTAATTTAAAATGTATAAATCAAACCAAATCCGAATTAATGTAACCAAATAAACATTTATACTTTCGGTTTCTACAACAATTAAAAGTATATAAAATTATGAATAAACATTTTATACTTTCGGTTTCTACAACAATTAAAAGTATATAAAATAATGTACTGTTAACATTTATTTCATTTAGGTATACATTTGAGTAAACTTACTTAAACTTAGCATTTAATTACTATTTGTTTACATGTTTAGATTCATAGTGTAGGTTTGGACGTTCTCTGAATTTTTACTATTGTATTCGAAGTTTGACGAAAAAGGTCGACAAGAAGGAATTGCTATGAAGCAGATCATTTCCTATCACTTTCAGATATTCAATGGTTAATATTCATGTAATGTAGACTTATTGCAATTTTATTTTCCTTTACATTTATTTAAATCAAACAAAATTTATTGTAGAGAAAAACAACACGTTACTACTGGTCTGTTTCAACGGATGTTTAGTGTTTTTCAAAATATTATATGTCAGAAAGTTAATGAGAACTTTAGTTAGAGTCATTTACACTTTAACTATGCAAAATGGTACATGCCCATATAAACTCAATTTATTTAAAGACTTTTCTTGTTATGATTGCTATCAACAAAAAACCGACATCTTGCTTCTTTAAAAAGAAGTATGTGAGTGTTCTTTATGCAGCTGTTGAAGATTTGATTAATTGTTCAAATGGCGGGAAAGGGAGAACTTTTGATTTGCCGAATTAATATGTAAACAATAGCAACATTTAGACAATTTCCACATGTTTGAAACATATTGTAACACCAATATTGTATTAAA
>NW_026863748.1:100000-109700 GCF_026571515.1 Ruditapes philippinarum | reverse complement strand
TATATATATATATATATATATATATATATATATATATATATATATATATATATATATATAAATGAATATATATATATAATATATATATATATATATATATATATATATATATATATATATATATATATATATATATTATATATATATATATATATATATATATATATATATATATATATACATTTACTGATGCATAATTAGGTGAGTCAAGGCCACTCGTTTTTAGTGTTTTTGTTCTGTTTTAAGTTTCATTCCTACGAGACTTTAACGCATTCACTGTACCCTGTCTTGCGAGCCTATACAATTCAATGTGTATCATGTCTTGCGAGTACAAGCAAGTGCTACATCCGATCAGGAGCCTATATAAGCCGCGTCATGACAAAACCAACATAATGAGTTTGCGACCAGCATGGATCCAGACCAGCCTGCGCATCCGCGCAGTCTGATAAGGATCCATGCTGTTCGCTTACAAACCCTATAACAAGTAGAGACACTGATAGCGAACAGTATGGATCCTGATCAGACTGCGCGGATGCGCAGGCTGGTCTGGATCCATGCTGGTCGCAAACCCATTATGTTGGTTTTGTCATGACGCGGCTCATATATTTTAACTTGAACCTTTCTTGTGATAACAGGAAGTAGACTTGTTAATAATTATACTGTGTATCAAACTCCTCCTCACAGTGATAACATCCCTTACTGCCACCACAGACGTCACATGATGATGATGAAAGTCACATGATGCAACATCGAAATTCGACCGTTACATAGAAAATCTAACGTCATTTTTTTCGAACCTTCGTTCGTTATAGTTTATCAAAAATATCAAAAGTATGCAAAATAATGAAAAAATAAATTCAAAAGCTAAAAAAAAAATAAAATAAACAAAATATTGTTAAAAATGTGTTTTCTGTACTGATAAGGGAAGATCACTGCGTAGGAGATTGACTGTATATGACACTACAAAATATAATAAGGGTTTTAATATAACACATTAAAATATAACACACTGTACAGATATTACATACAATTTTAGTTATTTTAAAACGGTAATAAAATATATTTCCTTACATCTCAAATAGACTTGAAAAAATGTGTGTACATGTCCGTAGTCTTATGTTTTAAATATAAAAAAGTCAGTTGTTATATTCAATGTTAAAATAAGATTTATGTTTACCAGTTTTATCCATTAAATTTATGTTTTCTTTCGTGATTATTTTTTTTGTCGCCCCAAACTGAAAAGAAGTCGTCAACGACGATCAATATACCTGTTTCTATGTATAAATTGTGTATGTTCAGTAAATGATTGATGCGTAAGGAAATCAAATTTAGATAAATATTTCATCAACACCGTACAGTAATCTATTATTATAGATTTGACAGACCCTTTTTGCAATGCCTGAAGGAAAGTTCAAGTTATACACTAAAACCTAATTGCTTTTTGTTACAAGATCTTGTATTTACTTACTAAATTGTTTTTGAACTAATATATATCTACCTACACTTGAAACATTTAAAGGTCAGTAGGTGGGTCAAGTGGTAAAGGTGTCCATTTTTCAACCTAGGGATCGAACACTAAATAAACTTAATTTCTTTTTCAAAAATCAAACAAAATGTTATGTTTTAATTTTAATAGAATAGAGCTAAATTAGATGAATCACATGACTATTTTTATTTGACCACAAAACAGAAACCTTTTGCGTATAGAAATAATTCACTCAAACGGTATTTTATGTACAACGTCATTTTAATAAATCATCAAAAATTTACTTTTTATTAGCTATAAGAAAGTGAAAAACAGCTTTTATATGCTCGAATAAAAAACTGTACACAAAAATACTGTACAAATAAAATCAAACTCAAAGAAAAGAAAGCCACGGATCGTAAATTGACAAGAGCTTGTTATAAATCAGGAAACTATTTTGTCGACACACCCTTGCGTTGAAATGAACACATAATTCTTAAAACGCCACAACCATGTGGTACGAAAAAAATTCATGGCAATTTGGTCAAGTCAAACGTTGTTCAAAACCCACCCACGTCATTCTTATTAATGTTATAATAATGTTCAACGCCTTTAAACCAATATTTTATCAAGTTAATATATATATATATAAACTGTCTAAACAATAGGATTATTGGATTATATATTTAAAGACCGACATCGACGCGTTCTATAAAGTGTGTAGCAACAATTACATGTTAAGAAGTCAGTCAAATGCTAGAATAAATAATAATAATAATAATAATAATAATAATAATAATAATAATAATAATAATAATAATAATAAACCCTGTACAAAATATTACCATTATTCACGGAATACCACGATATATAGAAAGTATTTATCAGGCAGACTTTGCTGTAGATATCACTAAAAGCGACATGGCTCCAGATCCATGCTGGTAATTTTCATGAAAATTTTTCAAATGCATTAACAATAAAAATTTATCAAGTGAACAAAGAAGCTAATTTGGACATTGCAAATTTAATTAAGTGTCAGCCCCTCAACACATGAATCATTGGTCCGAGCCCTAATCGGGTCACGACCATGTTTCTTCACCAGTACTGGTTGGTTTAGAAAGTGATTAATATATGTTGCAAAAACGTGTTTCGCAATCAAGTTTAAATAAATTTGTTTAAACAAGTATAATTGCATTTCCGATGGCATTTATTACCATGCCATTAGCTATCCCTTTGCAATACGGATCATTCCGGAAACGCCAGTACTTATATTAATGACATAATGAATCAAATTGTCACAAAAAACTTACTTTATAGAGTATAAAACACTACTGATATTAGAGAAATATGGAATATGGTTTCCCTTCTCGATACAAACTACCTGTTGCTGATGGTTATATAATGTTAGTTTGGAGAAATTCCAGGTCATATTGTTCAAAAGTCATGATGTTATCTTAATATGCATGTTTCTCTGACTTGTTGATAGGTTCCGTGAATTATCGTCTGTTTGTTTCCATAACAAACAAGAACGCGCGCGAGATCTTCTGTATGTATCAATAACAAACATGAACGCGCGCGTGATTCAGTCACGTATTGCACTTGCATTCTTGGAATAATTTCATGGAATCAGATTTGAGTTGTTTGACACGAGGAATTTCAAAATCTTGAAATAAATCCATCTCATCCTGAGATTATATATCTTCTAGCTTGTTCTCTACATTTTGCAAAAAAATACAGGCAGTTCTGTCAATGAAGACCACATGCTGGAATTGGGCCAGTGAATATATATCTGTCTAATACAGGCAGCTCTGTAAAAGAAGACCACATGCTGGATTTTTTGGTGATTAAAATCTGTAATAAAAAGCTTGTTAACCCAAAATATAGCAACCAAACCTTTGTAAAATACATATTGTTTTTGTAATATATATTAGTGTTAGCAGTCAATAGAATTTTTGTTTATTTCAGAAAAGAAATACTCAGTGGCCTCCTTGGTTACCAAGGAAACAGTACGCATTCGGGTATGCTCGGTTCTTAAGGAGACATAAACTAATGGGTAAATTCTTCAACTGGATAGGAGGTACTTAAATATTCTTTTTTCTAACTCCAAAAGTATCTATCATAATTATATACGGCCATTATATGCTATGAAATGGAATGACCTTTCTATTAGATGTTGGGCATAGTTGATATTTCGAGTAGGATCGTCTGTCACTTTCAGTATTGTATGTTTGACTTAGAATACCGTATTTGCACTGCTATTGAAAGACACGACTTGTTTACATGTAATTGCGGAATAAATGCTCCCGGACGATAAAACTCCCACAGTATATCATTTTGTCTTGTGGCAATAGTCCTTATTTCATAACAAGTATGACATTAGTAAAATATTAACTTGTCAGCATACCCTCGCCCAATGTTTGTATATGATAAATTAAGCAATCGCATCATCTCGGCCATTTCCGTCAAACTTCGGAAGTTATTATTGATAATAGCCGAGATGTCCCGATTTATAAATAAGTTAGTAACACCTGACACAACATGTGGCATTTCTTCCGACTTCCCTTCGTGGCGTGCACGTCGCTCGGAAGGCATAGGTCACACCAGATGGGTGACCTAGTTAGGTCACTTAGCTGGTGTGACCTAACCAACGACGAAGGGTGTGGCCCTAAAGAGAGCTGCTGCTCCGGAAGAGGTGCCTTTCCTCCTATTGTCATTTGTTCATTTGAGCGAAGAATTTGGTCCTAGGAAGACCTACGACGATCGACAGCTTTGAGAAGACTCCGTCGCGGCTCTACGACATCGACGACGTTGCAGGCGAATAAGTCCTCCGTTGCAGGCTCTACGTTACCAGCAATCGTAATAGAGGCCGACTAGTCTGGGACATATGGGAAACCGGCGCCCAGTATAAATAAAACTAAAAACACACACAGACACAACATGCATTTAATCTTTTTTTCTTTCGAAAGTACTACGAATATTACAAAATATTCCAATTCTCTTACTTTAGACAAATTGCATGATCTCCAGAAGTTGCACATATATTTTTTTCAAACATACCCACGTCAAAAGTCTATTAATTTTGTTGTTATGACAGATTTTGCTATTTATTGCATATCATTTGGTTTCCTTTTCAATAAGATAAAAATATATATATATTTTTCTTTTCAGGTGATATATACATACCAGTTTTGTGGCAGGCACCGCTACTAGAATCAGACGATAAACTTCCGGTTCTCGTAATGTCTCACGGTATTGGCGGGAATCGCACGACATATAGCACGTTCTGCTGCGAGATAGCGTCTCACGGTTTTATCGTGGTCGTCCCGGAACACCGGGATGGAAGCGCGTCTATGACCTACTTATTAAAAGACAATATGAGGGGGACTGTTGTGGAATTATTGAAAGATCACGAGTGTGGATTACATAGGAGACATACCATGCATAAATCTCACAGTTTCACTGAAGAGTGGCAATCCTTTGAACACACAGATCCACTTGGAATTCAATGGGATGACTACGATTATAGAAATAAACAGGTAAATAACAGCTTTCTTGGTAAATAACATCGTATTAGCCTATCTTATCAAGATATAAAAAACGTCATTTCAATATCAACGTTTTCAATTACAGCATAACTTAGGCAATAGTGTGAATGCCTTTTTACGATATGTGCCTACATCACGTGACTTTTTGCGATCTGCGTGTAGCATTTTCACTAGGATGAGCGGGCTCTATACACGTTATTCCATAAAAATTTATAAAATATTTTTAAAAAACGTTATGGCGGGAAATAAAATCTTGACCGTCTTTTGTTTTGGCTTTCTGTCCCACACGAATAAAAAAGTCATGTGTATAGGCGTCGTAATTTTGTACGAATGTTACTTCTGTTGAATATGGAGATGAAATTCTGAATTAACGTGCTGTGTTTAATCTAAAATGTATGTTTGATTATAAACCTCTTGAGTAAGTTGAATCTTTAAACTAAAGAAATGCTTTGAACTTGAAATGTATGCCGCCAGTTTGAGAGGATTGCGGTGTAACAGTTTCTGGAAAACAAAATGAAAACAAGAAAATACTTTTATCAGAAACAAATATGAGGAGTCATTGACCTCGTTTTCGATTACCTTTCCAGAGATGTTAGATTGGTTCATACCCATCATATCATTTCTCAAAGATATAACAAGTAGAGATTTTGATGCTAAAGCATCAAGTCGCCGGATAGAAAATGACTGTATTATCATAAATATAAAAAAATATCAGTTTAATTAATGGTTCAGGTATAAAGAAAAGAGGAACAATATGTTGAGTAACTGTTTATTCACAATAAAACATCATATATGAAGCAAATTTGCTTAGCAATATTGTCAAGGAACTGCTATGATTATTATTACTATATAAAACATACGTTGATAAATCGTGTCATTTCTAGCATTTTTTTTATTTCATAATTTTGATTAATTTTGTAAGGCGAGTGATATTCTTGTAATTCTACTTGTAATTCTACCTTATACATATACCGTTATACCAGACATCGAAATCCGTTTTGTATACTTCAGAATCCGATAATTACCGCCAAATAATCAAAAGTCATCGAATATTTGAAAATATATATGTTTTAATTATTGCATAAAAAACAATGCAATTCTACCGTAAAAGTGGTATCTGCATAAAAAAAATTTTGTGCGCTATCGAAAAAAAATACATTATTTAGTTGAAATCAATATTCCTGTCGTTACATACGATATAGTAAACGTTTAATTGCCTTTCAGTTTGATTAAATATTAACAATAAGATATTTTATTAGTTTTCTTTATTATGTATCTAATACGATCCGTCATACCGTTTTGGTAATCTGCGCGACGGAAATCGACGGAATATAACGAAGACGACGATTACCACTATTTATTTCAATAAATGTGCCTATTTAGCATAAATCTTTTTTGTGATGTTCAACCTAAACTAAACTATTGAACGTTGACAGAAAGGGCCAAGTTTAACCCTTTACCAAGAAAAAATGAAAAGGTTTTGAAAATTTATTTAATTCTTTAATGTGCTAATTATGAGTATACAGACCTTTCTAATGATATAAAACTGATTAATGAAAGATAACCTTGTAATTATTTATACATTTGCATCTAATTAGCCGCCATACCGTTTTCCAACTACATGTAGTAATGTCTTATCAGCAATCTGTTAATTGCTATTAATAGATTCTATAACACTAACATACAACGTGTAGTCACGTGATTCTTACAATAGAACAGGGAGAATCTGTTTATAATTAGATAAAATAATGAAATATAATAGGTCTCATAAGATATAAACAACCAAATAATTTAAATGTGTCATTTCAAATATCATTCATGATTTATCAATCATAAAATAGCAACGCTTGACACTTAGAAAAAAAAGTAAAAGTATCCCTAAATTCAATGACTGGTCCATAGGGATACGTTAGTAATTCATTTTATGAAAATTGTAATGTTGCTTTTTAAGATGTCAATATTTGTATATTTCATTTCATTTAGCAACGTTACTTTATTTTTGAATTTTTATGATTATGAAAAATAATTGTGGTCCTTAATTGTTCAGTAATTGATTTGCTTTAATATACAGATTTTAAGGCCTTCTCCTACCATAGATATAATATTAAACTGTTACAAATATAGTCGCCGGTTTCTACCGGCGACTAATGATTCGTGATCACGTGATATGATTCGTGATCACGTGATCTGAGATAGCAGACGATAAGATATAGTTACCTGTGCGCCTCCTGGAGGCATGCTGTTTTATTATATCATTATCTTACCATGCTAGTTAATCCTTCAAAAGCTGTTAGACTCATTGGTTCCAGCCAATTACCTGTACATGTATATTCTAATACTTTGTCAAGATGTTTGATATTTGGTATAATATTAGCGGTGTTTCTTTTATCCTCTAAATCTACATGTCTTCGTTCCATCTAAAATGCACTATAAACATATTAACCCAAATACCATACGTACACAATCACGGTACCTGTACCATGTGACTTTTTGTCAGAAAACCAATGCAAAAGACAGTCAAGTCTTTAACGTTCTATCATAACTTTTTATGAATTGTTGCCGGGCTTATCTGTTGTCCGTGAACAATTTAATTTAATACACAGCTTTATTGCACCATTCATTCAGAATTATAATTTTAAAGGCACATATTGCCGTAGAAATCCGTATTTTTTAGTTCTTTAGAATTGTCACATCAGGCCCGTCGTCACGATTTTGTGATTGGTGCGGCCAATTTGGTTGCTTTAGCCAGAATCTAGTGGGTACGGGGCCATGCTCCCCCGGAAATTTTTTTATTCTAGGATGCTCCCAGGGGTGTTTTCCCGTATATTTGGCATAGTTTACAGCCTGTCGCTAGTACATGTTATAATAATATGTCCACGATTTTTCACAGATTTAAGTGCTACGTAAGTTTTAAGGGTGAAATTTAAGGCTCACATAACGAACGGACAGGTGTACAGCAGTAACTTATTTTGTCACGTATTTTGTTCACAATAATCTTACACATCACAGAGTCTCATTTTATGTAAATTTTCCTAAAACACATTGCCGTCGTTCTCTGGTGGTAATGAACTCATCGGCAATTACACGTAAGTTGAGTGAATCTGTCCTGTACTTATGAATATGTAACTCCATTAGATCATTCAAGCGTATAAACACATATGATATGTGTTTAATAATGTTTAAATAATGGATTAAGAGCATGTTAGATGTTTTACAACTAGCACTTAAAGGGACTGAAAATATTTTTTCCCAGATAAATGGACCATTTGATGTAGGTTTAGACTTCAGATCATTCGCGCACTTCGTTTTTCCGGAATAATTATTCAAATTGTAAAAAAATGACACAAAATGAAAGACGTTTAAACGCTTTTCAATCCAAAGCATAAGAATACGATTTTCAATTTATTTCAAAGTATATTTCTTAACTATCTTTGCATATATTTCTGTTTAAAGTGCCCCAGCTCATGAATGTAAGAAATCAAAATGTTATGTTTTTAGGCTTTTATACCTCAGTGGAGTTCCTTTAACATGTAGATATGTACACATGTTAACAAAGTAATATTTTGACTTCCATACAATGAACTAATTACTATAATCATACCAATTGCCTACAGAGCTAAAGATGCAAAAGATAGATCTTGTTTTTAGCAAAGAGTATCTTTTTGGAAACTGTATCCAGTTATTTAACCATTGCAGTACGAATTTTTTTAAGTATTAAAACATGTTCGTTAAATTATTTATTAAAGCTCCCTGACTCGAGATGAGCCAAAATATTTATAAAAAAATCGACCTTTAAAAAAAAAATGAATAAATAAATAAAAAAAAAAACCCAGAACTAAGATTTTACGAAAATTAAGAGTATTCACAATCTTAGAAATAATTTACGTGTTGTATGAAATTAATCACTGACTTTACAATATATATCTCAGCAAGGACTATTTTTACATAAATTTGACATACTTTTGGAAATTTTCATATATTTTTACTGCCGTTTTCAATGTGTATATTATTTTCTGTGTTCACTTGACAAAAGTTTACTTTTTAAATAATTATGTATATTAAAATAATCATGAAAATTAGGATGAATCTTGAGGCATGCTGCTTTAATATATTAAGACACGTGTATAGTCACAATATAAGCCGTTGCTTGGCCTACCTGTTGTTCGAGAAAGTTTAATGATAAGTACTTTCAATTTTCCCACATTATTGCACAATTCAGCATTTTTATCATAAAAAATAAACCCAGACATAGTAGTTCATGAGCCTTGTGTATTATTCAAATACATCAAATTTTGATGGCATATCAACTAATGACAGAGATAAGTATGTCCCGTAAATGTCAGTATAACATGTGAACAGAAGCTGCTTCAGAAGTAAGGGTATTGTAAGGTTATCTTTAGACAAGTTTCTGTTTCAATTTAGTTTGTGTTTTTTTACACTGACACTAATTGGTTAATTTTTAATCAGAGAGATAACCCGTCAGCAATGAAAAATATTCATGAGAACAGCAATGAAAAATTTAAACAACCACAATTTTACGACAATTATCTTTGTTTATGAATATTCATCTATATTCATTTAATTGATTTATACTACCCAAAGTGTCCCAAAGCGAAACTTCGTGGATTATCTAAAGTAACAATCGCGAGCGTTTTGATTAATTTTGAATGTAAAATTTTGTTTCCATTTT
>NW_026863748.1:0-97500 GCF_026571515.1 Ruditapes philippinarum | reverse complement strand
TTGTAGCATAAATTTATATATGAGAACTGTTTTGTTGTGGTTATGGTTTCTTTGATATATTAGACACTCTAATTTACATTTACTGCTTTCAAAAGTTTTTGGCACACTAAGGTTTTTGACTTGAAACTCGTGCAAAATAATGCACGTGATAACGACGTGTGTTTACCACTCAAAAAAAATCGTATTTTTTTTATCAAAATATATATTTATGATAAATTGCATAAAAAAGCAAGTCGTAACAGGATTCTTTTCTTTGTAAATTTTGTTATTATTTTATATGGGAACTGATCGTTCAAGGATAAAAAATCATGTCGTGAAAAAATATAAAATCAATCTAAATAAAGCACACAAAATTCCACTTCTTGTTTTTTTAAGACATGAACTAACAGCTATTTCACTGTTTTCTTTGATGCCATTTTTTCATTATAAATATATAATTTAAAGGTTTTACAAATATCTCGTTATTCTATACCTACCATAGAAAAAGCAGAGTAGGCTACATTAAAAGCTATGATTAGTTTACCAATGTCATTCCGATAAAACAGCTCAATAAAATACTTTGTTATTGAATACAACTTGCGTCCGACAATTAATTTTTTCACAGGGTATACATTTATATACTGGAACATTTATAATGAAGTTATTAGCATAATCTGAATTTATAGATAACATATAATGAACCTCGTAATGGAAAGAGCATAGAAACACGCAGCTATCTGATTTGTACAGGGCGCGTACAACGTTGCCAAGTGTATCATAGGCAAAAATGAAAAAAAAAAAACCCAAACTTTCCTTGTTGTCACAATATGAAACCCCAGAATAAATGAACCAATTTACGAGCATATAAATATGATTTTATATCATTTTCTTTTTCCCTATTGTCATAATAAGTGAACCCCAGAAAAAAATGTAGCCACTCAACGAGCATGCTCTATGTATTATTTGTATCATAGTTTGGGGACCTTTCTGTTGAAAATGTGCCAGAGTTAGGTCGTATACATATACATGCACAGTGCGTTAACTTGAGTGCAGGTATTTGTTACCCGCACTCAAGAGCATGTCCACTGATTGGCTCATTTTTTTCTGGGGTTTACTTATTTAGACGGTAGAGAAAGGGAAAGCGATAGAAAGTGTTGTAGGACAATTTCAAAACAGTTTAATTTCAGTCATTCATAATATTTCATTATAGAGTGGGTATAATGCTGGACGCGTGGATGCATCCCCTTAACGAAGAGTTATGTTCTAAAGTGACACAGCCAGTTCTCATACTCAATTACGAGAAGTTCCAGTGGCAGAAAAACGTGAAACAGATGTCATGGTTACAATCTGATGACGTAGACAGGACAATGCTCACGTTAAGGTTGGTTCCCTGTCTTTGTTTAAAAATGTGATATTGAATACATGGAATAATTACAATCTTCTTTGATTTTTTTTTTCAATTTTCAAAACAACTTGTGGCTTTTTGAAGGGGAAAATATAGCGCGATAATATCAGAAAAGGGGGAAAACCTGACAACTGAGAAAAGCTTTTCCCCATACATTTTAACAAATTTTTAATTTCAATGTAATTTACAAGCATGGTACTTAGCAAAGCTATATATAAGGATATAGGTTTCAGTCTATCAGATTTATCAACTAGCTGATATAAATCAGCTCAGCTGCTGCTCAGATGAAAAATGTGCACAGGACATTTCAGGGGAAAATATAGCAATTTGGGGGGAGGGGAACATAGGCCAGGGAAACAGCCTTTATTTGGCTGTAAAATGCACGGGAAAAAAACACTGATCTTTGCTTGTTTTTAAACGAATTTCTGTTCTTGCATATCCACTAGCTAAGTGTTAATATAATTCATTTGCGGTAAAATCATTATTAATCATGGAGTGCTTATTTTCGTACTTTTCGTTGAAATGTCAATCCGTGAATATAAGATCCGACGAAATTTTTTAAGTTTAGTTGCGAAAATACTTGTAATTTATTTGAATGATTCTTTAGAAGCTTCTTGGGACTGATAAGTAATGTAGTTCGGACTCTCAACTCCTTAGTTAAGAGGCGTGTATTACCACTTGTCCACCGTTAATAGTGATTTAATAAACAGCTTGAACGATTTATTTTAAACCAATCTTTCTTGTATAAGAAACAACTGAAACAAATATATATATGCCTCCATAGAATATTTAAGTCTACTCGCATTACGATCTGCGCTTGACAAACGCGCTTGACAAGCGGCAATCATTGTTTTAAAGGGAGTTAACTCTCATTGAAAATTATCATTTTCTTTTTCTTTCCAGAGGAGCTTGTCATCAAGCTATTAGCGATTTTCAGTTCATTGTTGGAAAAGCATTTGGAAAATTAATGGAAGTCCGGAGTGATCTGTCTCCAAAAGTGGCAATGGATGTTAACAAAAGAGCTACCCTTGGTTTTCTATCAAAACATCTAGGTACGTTACAACTTACAATAGATTGTTTCATGTATTTAATACAGACAGTATTAAAAATTGACACTGTTATAAACGTTAACTGGCGTTTCGAATACGCAGCATTATTTTAAGGACTATCTTTATTCTTTTGGTTGCTTTGGAGATAGATATACCCGCCTAAATCAGCTTAATTTAGTCAGGGTCTTGTATTTGAATAACTTGCCGTAGTGCTAAATCCAAAATAGGAGTTAACCCGTAATTGAACTAAAGTAACGGACAATGTATCTACACGACAAGTTTACCCAACCCATCATAGTATCATGTACACAAACAGCAGATATATCCGCCGCAAAGCAAGTAAACTACTACCAACATTTTTCTTCTCTGCTTAGTAGCGGCGCTAAGGGGGACAACTGCGTCGGAGATAATGTTTAGTCATTATTGAGTTGTTTCCCTTTGGTAATTTGACGTACTTCGATTAACACTGTTTAATGAAAAGTGTATTTTTGTTTATTTCATTTACAGGATTAGATGGTCTAGACAGTGGTAATGACGTGTTGACAGGAAGTCACAAGGACGTTATCCTGGGAACAACTCTGGATGTGACGTAATTTCCAGAAATCTTTACGTTAGAATCCTGACTGTGATATTTAGATATTTATAAAATGCCATGAGTTACCGTTATGTCTTTCGATATAAATTATCACAATGCATTATTTTTATGACTTCTTTTTATATTGATTACGTTACCGTCCGTTTTTGTAAGAAAAGTGCTTGCACGTTAATTTGTACGTCATTGATTACAGGTGCAATTTTAGTTTAACCACTTCAGAATTGACTGTTTTTTTCTATACATACTTGATGTTATAATAATATAGGTTATATAAGTATAATGGCTGCACAATTATGGAGGTTTGAAAACAACATGTTTACAATTGGTACTGTTGGAAAGGGTAAGTTACCGTTCAGTGTACACGCTTTCTAATGTTACGTTTTTTAGTTAATCTTTGACGGTTTTTAACATTTTTTTTTATTGAAGCAGGAGCCAGAATATGATGCCAGATCTTCGTCGGGCATTTCATTTTTGTTAAATTTGCAAAGTTATGATATAAACTTATTTTTGTTTCTGTGATATATCGCATTCTTCTAAATGTTACACATCTTTATTATAGGTACAGACAGGAATATCAAGCTCTCCGAAAACAGTTACCCTCGAGCTAGATATTTCGGTCTGTACCGGCAGCCTGTGTAAGATCTTATTTTATTCCATGTAGGCTTTTATTTAACAAGTCTTTTAAATGGTTAAAGAAAAATCATGTCATAATTTTTTAGAATAATCGGTTTGCAATATGAAATATACAGACTTTTAAATTAAGTTTAAAGAAATACAAATTATTTTTTAATTTGTCGTTACTTGATTATCAACAAATATGTCAATCTATTTTTATTCCTTTCATATGATGCGATATTTTTGAGGAAGAAGTTTAAATCCAAATTTCAAATTCCAGTGGCATTGAGAGAGTTACATTATTTTTTATTATATATATTATACGTCTCTTCACCAAGGGTATTGTCAATACAAATGTATACCTTATATGTATTTTTCATAGATCCTGTTACACAAATTTCTTATGGTTTTATGTCATAGATATAATGCTCAAATTAAGATTTGTCAATATTGTAAGTTTCAAAAAGCATTATTTATAAAGATATTACCGAATTAAACATTTCATGTAAATAAAGGGAGCTAATTAGAAATTCATTTTCTATAATTTTTCAATAAGAAATGAATGCATATATTTTAATGATTACATATAATGTGCACAAATGTTTACAGTACATATTTTACATATTCTCCGATGCTTGAAAATTGTTTTATAAGCATAATTATATACATATATATATATATAATTTCACTTAAGTGTGGTATACAACCTCAATTACAACATACAGGATCTTTAAACTTTTGATGCAATCTCATTTTGATAGTATTTAATTTGATTTGTTTCATTTTTTGACTTCTGAAGATGATTTTTATTTATGTATTTAAAGGCACTTTATGCTCAGAAATCCATATTTTTTAAATTTGTTTTTAGAAATGTCAATGTTTAATAAATAATGGATTTAGAGCATAATAAACGTTGAACACGCTGAATGTGCACTAATCTGTCATAAAGGTTGCAAAATGTAAACAAAGTATTATTTTTACTTCCATACAAAATGCTCATTGGCGACAGAGCCAAAGAAGTAAAATATAGTTCAGCTCTGTGGCGAATAAGATATTTTTATTTATATCAAGGTACCAAAAATGAAAAAGTTTTGAGAAATAGAAATGATAGCATTTCTGAGGGCACAATGGGCCTTTCAAACATGAGAAATCAACATTATTTTAATTTTAGTCAGCAAATTGGCATTATATATGGTACAATTCCTTTGGGCATTTTAACAATTAAATAGTGATGAATATACTATCAAAATAACTGTCCTAACCTAGTTAAAATGGATTAGTCTGCAATGAGTACATTTTCAAAACGTTGTTTTTCAAATATTGATAAAAACAATAAAAATATATAATTTGAAAGTTCATGAAAGAAAAAATGTTGATCTGGTGATTTTGTATAAACATTTATATGATGAATAACAATATTTGTTATAGAACACTTTATTATCTGCTATAAATACGTAATAATGGCTCATATATCTGGCACTTACCAGCAACATCCATATATAAGTATTTAGTTTCTTTGTGTCTCATCTCTATCAACATAATCTTTTGTGGCATCGCATACCTTCCATTATCGACCAATTCACCTAATAACAAAAAAATTTGAAACACCTCTTAACGTTATTTTAGAAATGACATCAAAGACGTTAACAAATAAAAAAGAAATCACTTTGAAATATTGAAAATAATTTTGAATAGGTAATAATAAGTAAATTGTTAAAGTTTGTATTTATTTATTTACCATTTATAATTAATTTCTTTAAGAATTTAATATGCCAATAAGGAAACAAGTATGTGACTTTAATGGCTGTTTCCACATGCTAGCGGCCTTTAATGGTTAGACTGAATCATATATGAGAATATATAGAAGCTAGCCATTCTAAATAGACAATATCACAGGGGCATTACAATAATTGTCATTATATTACACAAATAGTAAAATAACTGTTTGTTATCATTCCGAAATGAGTGGAAAATCTTGGTTCCTGTCAGATTTATTCATGTAAACTTCTTTTTCTTCTTGCTTACAATGGACTTGATTGGCGATTTCTGTTTTTTTGTATGAACATTGTCAGAAAATGTTATTTTTCCATTTAAATTATTATTATATATATTATTTTTTAATATCAATTATACAATACATACTTTTCCATGTTACACCTTAAATGCTATATGATATTAATATAAAACTTAAGTGTTTGAATGATAATATTTTATTACATGCTTTTCGGTGGTTTATAGAAATATATCAGTGATATAAAACTGGTAATTTCACTGTTTGAAACAGTGAAATTACCACTTTGATAATTTCACTGTTTTGAATTTAAGCCCCTTACCTTGTTTCAGTGAAATACAAGCGTGCACAGTACTGGGTACCAACTTAATGACGTGACGTCGTAAATGACGTCACGTTGTATTATTATTTGGCGCGTTTTTCATTCAGTATTAGGTTTAATGTCTTTTTAAAACGTTTCTTTGCATATAATAAAAAGAAAATTTGTTTAGTTTAGTGTAAGATCGAAATATATTTCACCTTGTGAACACCAAAAGTTCATATTTCACTCGTGGCTGCGCCACTCGTGAAATATACCTTTTGGTGCTCACTCGGTGAAATATATTCCGATCTTACACTGAACTAAACAAATATCCTCTATGTAATTGACTAAATGCTATTTATATAAAGAATTTTTATATTTTTCAAAACAAGAACAAGATTTGTATACAATATTTGTCTCAAAAGAGAATATTTATTAGTAAAAACATATTTCACAATCTTTCAAACATTTACATCATTCATGTTAGAACAGATGATTGTCAAATTTTATTATCAAATAAATTATTTTTGTTATAAGAAATAAAGAATTTTGAATTTCTAATCTAGGCCCATGGCAAAATATGTAGTCGTGTCCCATGGGAAAATATATCATGTAATGCCAAAAAAAGAGCATGTACACAAAATTTGTTATAAGATGTTAGCCAAATTGGCCATGACATAAAATAAAACAGGTAAATATGTTTTAAATCAGATAAAATGTGTGTGTATCTACATGGCAAGCAAAAAGGAACCGGTGGTTTTGTTATTTTATATACAGTTTTATTTAATTTTTCACATTTCACAATGACACAATGTACCTGATTTTAATATATTAGATATTCAAACTTCTATTTCTATACTACTGTGTTCATTTTCTGTGTTGACTTTGTGTTATTTTCTGTTATTCCTTTGAAATTCTTGTTGTCTGTTTTAATATTACAAACAATTTGTCTTTGCAAACCTATCTTGTTTGATTACATATTTGTTATTTAATTTACTATTATGCTTTCGTATTCAAACTAGTGCTCACTTTATCATACAAGACTGATATTGTATTGTTATTTATCATACGTTAATGCATAATTACTTTACAATAAACATAAATTCACGTTTGTTATGAAAATGTATGCTTTCAGATGAAATTTATATTGCTAAAATAAAATTGAAAATATGAGCATTTTTTTCCTTATTTTTCCTCTGATGACATCACTAGTTTCTGAAGGTTAACAAAAAGTAAATGAACGAAGAATGTTTTAAGTTGCAATATTCCGACTTAAATTGGATCGATTTCCGAAAAGAGGTCAATTGCAGGAAAAATGTAGTCCACTTTAAGTAAAAAAGGGCAATTGCAGAAACAAGTAGTCCTCATTTAGTATTGAGATAAATTGTATGAAAAAGTAGTGCACATTTAGAATTGAGGGCAATTGCAAGTAAAAATTGTATATAGTTTTAAGTGACCCCTCGGAGCATTAATCACAACAAAGTTACATACGAATTACAGACTCGGTTTGATTGAGTCTGTACATGAGGGATAATGAATAAGTGCAACATCCCTCACGCCCCCTAGCACCGACTGAGCGGTACTCAATTCTCAACACTTAATAGTGCTGGTATCAATGATCCCGAAGGACCAGAAAAATATAAAAACACTGAAGCGAATGAATGCTCACATTTAAGCCTACAATTTTGAGGAGTTATTAAGTTTCTATTGTTGTTGATGAACCTCATTCTTTTAAAGTATTAACTTTATGGCACCTGCTAAATATTTTTCTGTTCTGTCCAACATGTCAAAGTTTTTATATTTTCTGTGGAAATTGAATTTTACCGCTTTAGTCAATGCAAGATTTTCTCGTAGACAGACCCCACTTGACGAAATTTGGGTCTTTACCTTTTAAAATTTTGTTTTCAAAGAATGCTCACATTTAAGCGGCGTCAATGCAAAGAAATTGTAATACGAATAGAAAGAAAAATGAAAGAGAAACACGTTTGAGTACTTTCTATCTTATCTTTGCATTCAATAAATATATATTGGCCGAAAATAAGTTTTTGCATTTTGAGAGTAATCTAAAATATAGCTTAGAATAACGGCGAACGAACACATATATGTTGATAGAAAAGAAGTTCTTTGGCTATAGTTTCCATTTAGGACGCAAAACAGCGTATGCAAGTAATAATGTAAAAACATCTTGGCAAAATCTTCAAGAAAAAAAACCCAACAAACCAACGGTACATGAATAGATACAAATTCTAAATAGACGATAAATATCATTCTTAAGTTGTATAGTTTGCCTTTTACAGGCAGTAAAATTATAAACGAAACAAGGGTTTATTTTTATGAGCCAAAACGAAAACACAAAATAAAGAAAAAAAAGTATATGGCTAGCATAGTCTGGCACACAAAAATGACCATCGGTAATACTGAAGGTGTTGTGTACCATTTTCTTTACAGCTAAGTCTCCCTCCATTTAGCTTGCTAGTTCTATTAACGCCAACTTTTACAAGATGGAAAAGTACTTCGAAAAGTTAACAACAAAACAGCAAAAGCAACAACAATACTAGTAATAAGAACAACAAATATGACAGAAAAGTAAGAAAGAAACAAGTCTTATATACACAGATGCATTGGTGTAAAGACCAATAGTACAGGTACTCTTAGTCTCCATTGTAAACTCCAACTTGTGATCTTCATCGTATATACATAAATTTTTTAGTGCATTCGTTCGGTTTTATAAATAAATGTCAAAATGAAATTCGCACAAATTTGATTAGAAAAATATCTTTTGAATTAAAAATACGCTCAAAACCATTGAACCATTTTTGTGACATTAGAAAAATCGGGTATAAATTAATTATTTATTATCCCTGGCTTTATGCTTACAACTCTTCACTTTAATTTTGTAATTAAGTATGGCAACGAAGAAGATCACAAATGAAAAGATAAATATGTACAAGCAAGTAATTTGGATTTTTTCTCAAAACTACAAGATTTTTTTAAAAAAAAAAAAGGCGATGAAAAATGGTCTTAAAGGTTTTTCTGAAAGGTAGGTCAAGCTTAAAATTTATCAAAGTTTAATTTAGCACCTCAACTCCTCATTTAAAGGTAAAAATACCATTTTTCACGTGAGTTTTCCAAATAGAAGGTTTTCGGAGAAATCCGTAACGTTTTCGATGAACTCCGTGGCAGTTATCATAAGAACTCCAATCAAGTTATCTTTAGAACTCCATCCGGCTTGTAAAAATTCCTCCCCGTGTTAAAGTGTGAAGCTTAAAATTACGATCGTGCCTGAAATATTAGGCAAAGGGGGGACTTAAAGTCTTTCTACATCTCTGCTTCGTTGGTACGACGGGGTTGGCTCTATTATAAATAATTATAGCAGTATCATATTTGAAATGTCCTTGAAACTTGATTTTTGGAGAAATTCTATTAAACTCGTCTTATTTTTTGTGATGGCATGTTTTTAATTGCATTACAATTTATTTATTTTTGTCTTGTCATTTGAATATTTGCAGTACAAACTGGATTCGAAAAGATTATAATTATGACAAAATAAAAAAAAGCATTCTTACTCATAAATTTGTAATAGTTCTTTCTTCATTAATTAAAATGAAGGACATGTTGTTTCAATTATTGATAAAATGTGAAGGACACCAGAAGGGAAATGAACATCAAATAAATTGAAAAGTCATAGTATGTTTCTGGTCAAATACAAGCTGCATTAAAGTACATTGTTACTGGTGACGAAACGTTGGGTTACTATTTAGAACCAGTCAGAAGATTGGAAACAAAATATTGTTTACCAAAACCGGCAGAAGGCCTGCAGCACAAGCAATTGTCATTTATTGCATATTCTTCTCCTGTGATGGTATTGATGCACAAAGTCCGTTGCGAAGGACATAGTGTTATAAGTCGGTATTACTGAGATGTTAAACTAAAAAGCTCAAGGAATGTTATCAGATAAGACGCTTAGGCATGTTCGTCTGCTTCGTGATATTGCTCCATTGTATACATCAAAGTTTGTGAAGCAATTCTTGAAGCCAAAAAGGATTTACGTCTTTTTCTTTTGCCGCACACCAAACTTTTCAGATGTAGCCCCATGCGAATTTTCCCCTATCCTAACAGTTGAAAAGGTAATACTGGTCATCGATACAGGTTCCTACAGACCCTTGGCTTGACCATCCGTCCGTGCCTCAGAGGTCTAGCCAAACCAGCATAACGTGTTGCTTTTTATGAGGATTATAAGATTATAATGTGTATTTAAAGCCGCGGATAATATTTTATGGGCTGTAATGTTCAGTCGAATTATTTTGTGATAATGTATAAAACACATTACATATCGAACAACCGTCGTAATAAAGGATTACATCAAAATCTAAAAAAATATAACAAATAATACTTTCGTGATACCAGGCGCTGGTTGTACATAATGAGAACTTTTGTCGAATATAACGGGAATGTATTATTAATGTACATAATGTATATGAATGTTCTACACTATGTAATCTGAATAGTGCTATTTTGCCAAGTGATTATATTTTTAATCATATAACAGTAACGTCACTTTTTGTTGTCACGTTTTTAGTACTTCAGTAATCATGTATCATTAAAATGTATCCTGATAGACTGAAACAGGTCGGTTCTTGAATAAACCAGTTCACAAACCATCCTGATGTTTGACGTGCTCTCCTCCTGTTTTACATTCTGCTCAAGTGCTATACGTGGCTGGTTTGGCGATCACTGTTATTGTGAGAAAAAAAGAAACATAATTATTCTTTTACAGTCAGATCATTTATGTAAGAAAGAGACAATATTTTGTTATCAAGAATTTAGAATAAGACAAACAAACATAAAGTCTTGTTATGATAATTCTATATTCGATAAAAAAACCCATATTTCAATAATAATTATTTATCTCAAATGCTTTATATTGCTTGTTGTGATATTCAGAAAGCAGAAACAGACAATAACAACGTTAAGTAATTAAATGTAAAATTTGAATGTCTGGAAAAATGGAGGGCATATAAAAATGTTGGAAGAAATAAAGCAATATTAGAATCTTATATCATTATGCAATAAAATCTTGAATTTAACTTTTATTTCAATAAAAAAAAACCACAATAGGATATGTATAATCGAATAAAATGTATACCCAAGGTACAGTTTGCTTGTGCAAAATTAGAAGTAACGATTGTGTCATAAGACATACTGTTTTTTATTTGTTTCTCGTAAAAAAATTAAATTTCAATTGTATAGATAATGTTATGTAGAGATTAAGGATTTTCATTTACAGTTGAAAAGATAAGAAATGTTTAGTGCTCTTTTGCCAATTTAAGAAACAATTACACAAATACAATAATCAAATAAGAAATGATAACCCTTGTCACTTAACCAATATTCATTATTTAAAAATACCGTCTTGATATTCAAATAAAATGGCAATTTTTTGAATTAAAAAACAAAAAAAGTGTTTTATTGAGTTGTGAAACTATTTCATTTGCAGCATAAAATTCCAGAGAATCAGTACTGATATCAATGATGTTTCAGTAAATCTTTATTTTTATGTGAAAAAGTGGCTGAACAAAAAGGTCTAAATTCAATAGAGTTGTGAAACATTGCTTAATTCGCTTGCTTTTGATTCGCCTTGTATACATGTATTAAAGTTTCATTGAATAATTTTACTGGCTTCAGAAATATTGAAGGGAATGCTAATCACATGACATTTTCTTAAAAGAAAATGACAAACTCTTGTCGAGCTGTCTCAAGTGACCTACTGAGAAAGCAGATATTTAATTTCATGTTTCAATTTAACACATGTCCTGTTTTTCAAACTCAAAGAAATAAATCGGAAGAGCATGAATCGATGAGACCTGACGATTTGATTCTTTGATTGCCAACACCAAATACCAGCAAACTATTTGTAAATATAATTCAAACTATTTGTTGATATGATTATGCATAATGTTAATAGTGGACCAATAAAAATATGTCAACGATTCTTTACTGCAAATCATACAATCAAACACATATATTTATCTGGCAAAATATTTCATTTATCAATCATATACACTTGATACGATTTGATGAACATTTAAAACCGTATTTCAATGGCATTCTATGCGTTTATACACACACTCTATTGGCATCTTACATGAGTTAAAAATCTAAACTGTGTCGTATTTTAAAATGACCTTTAAACTATAGGTCTCCAAGCTATGTCACTGGACAATCTATTGCAACAATTACACCACTGTGCAAAGTTGGTTTTAGGAAAATGTGTAACCTCTTACAAAACTACAAAAATAATATAGTACAAGGCAAAATTGCATCACAGCCTAAATCGTGTGATGTTTGACAATGAGTAAATTAAAGCACCGTGAAATAACAATTCAACTTGAGCATCGGGCAGCCAAATTTGTAAGTGCCTAATTTTGCCATCAAATAAACTGCAACTACTGACTAACCCGCAACGAACCCGGACCAATAGGTAGGTGTTGACTCCAAACTGTTACACTGAACGCTTTTCACTTTTGGGTCACTTCTGGAAAAACCAGAGGCAGTCTTTGCGTGGCTTGGATAATATACATGTACATGACCACGCCAACTTATGTTTACAAATAAAATATATTTTTCACTAATAAAATATTGTTCACCTAAAATGTTTTTAAAACATCTTATTTAAAAATTTCATCCACATATACTACAAATATTGTAAAGGTGGAAAGTCCGCCAGCGGAACTACCACCAGGCCTTATTTTACCCCTCCCAGATCTTTGTTATATCACCAAATAAAGTGCAATCTACTCAGACATGATTTTTTTTCGGAAATTGTACAATATAAGGCAAGTTGGTACGTACGGATAACATTTTTATAATCAACTTTCCTTTGTTGTTTTATTGGAAATAAGACGTGTTAAAACATCTTGAGTGAAAAATATCTTATTAGTGAAAAAAATATTTCATTTAATAAAAATAAGTGGGCGTGGTCATGTACATGTATACTATCCAAACCATGCACCGACTGCCTGTGGGAAAAACAGGTGAGGGAATGATGTTAATTTGCACACAAGATATTGTCCTATCCAACATTAGATAGGCAAACTCGGAAATAAAAATATCGCTTGACATGTCAAAATATGAATGAGAGTAACCAACACTACTTTCTTCTTTCACATTGGTTAACCCAAATAGCTAACCATGCAATTTCTGTAGAAACAATATTGTAACTAAATCCACTCGTAATCACATCCTTTGAAATAGTTAATTAAGAACTGAATGATTATGACTGATCTTAAAATTAAGCTAACTAATGTACATTTTACATCAATAAAACGTCTCCTAACTATAACGCCGCCCCCCGCCCTTGTTAATTTCCTTTTCAATATTTAACAATATTTTTCTTTTTTCCTCTCTGATGCTCTTATTTATGGACAAAACAGTGCAAATATCTCATTTTCTATCTAAATTGACCAAGAGATCAATAACCTTTTTTCTTGACTTAAATTCATGCAATACCTTGACCTACTTTTGTGCCGACGTAAATAGTCACAAATACAAATGATCACGTCACGTGTCATTTCCTGATGAGTCTCAGTAAACTTTGAAAATAATTATGGAATCTTTATAAGTATTAAAAAATCGGGTTTGATTCTTTTTGTTGTCAGAAAACGAATGAATCAAAGGTTGGAATTTATTTTTAAAGAAATGCAATAACAACCTTTACTCAAATTATAGATCAAGCAAACAAGATAATGATTTCCAGTTTTTAGTTAAAATGCTTATGTTACTAGAAGCAGATAATATCGAATACGTTACAAGTGTTAAAGCATCGCTAATATAATAAAGTTTTTAATGTAACACGTTTTATGGCACTATTTTTTAAAAGCCTTACGGCAACTTTCAAATGTCACTGGTGGAGGAAGACGTCATCATTTTTTAATATACCGAACCAAAATTTTAATGTAATCTTTCAGGGTGTTCATGACTTTGAAAATCAAGGGTAAAAAATGTTGAGGATCAAACCCAAATATTCAAGGGTCGGCATATTTTGAGAATATTTGATCTAAAGTTATACAAATTATTTATCAACTTGTATCAACCACATGTATAACACATATATCATAAGGAAAAGTATACAATTGTGAAATTTTGTTGTTTTATTTTTTAACATTTTAATTATCACCTCCCCTCACTTTTTTCGTAATGTTAATTTCCCATAGGCCTCTGGGAGTTAGTCTTTCTGTTAATGCAAGTGTACCAGGTGACTAAGAATTTTGTACTGTTACATAGGTAACAGTATTTTTTAACAGTATGAAATTGGTCACGTGTCATCTTCAAAAAAATGAAAAAAATGACTCCCATTCCCTCGATTATTTTATATTTCACGATAGGCTAGGCATCGCCAAAAATAATAGACTCTCTAAATTTATTCTTGTCCCTACAGTAAGTCTTTTCCGTTAGAAATATCGTTTTGGAAAATCAGAAGTAAACTCCGTTTTCAACGAAGTAATTAATGTGAACATTTGTGTCAAACTGGAACATGCAATGATTAAAAGCACAGTTACAATTTAACCAGTGATACGTTACAGATAGAGTTGGTGGACAGACATCTGTAGAATATCATCGTTATTTTGTAAATGCACTTTGTCAAAAACCATGCAAAAATATTCTGGATACAAAAGGATCAGATTTCACAGATCATAACCTTATAAATGGTAAATAAATCACACAGCTTATTGTATGTTTATGACTGGTAGATTAAAGACTTGCTTAAAGAATTAAGAAAAACAGCTTCTCAAGTAGGCCTACAGTACACTTAAAACTTGTAAGGAAAGGACAGTTTAGTTATTGCTACTCTTGGTTTATTTTTTTTACAGTTAGATTTAGTTTACAAATTCAGATCATCACAATTTTTGTTCGGGGTAATAAAATAAATAACACATGGGTTTGTGGGTAACAGTTAAAATATCATCCCTCGTGAAAATACTCGGCTACGCCTCGGGTAACAGTATTTTCCCTCGGGATGATATTTTACTGTTACCCACAAACCCATGTGTTATTATATTTTATTATTTTAATTTTTATTTTTCTACAAATTAAGACATCTTCAACACAGTCAGACCTTTGAACCTAAGCATTGTGTTTTAATATTGATGATGATTCTATCGTTTGCTCCAAGTGAATTAGATTATTATTTTGATGTCTATCAATTGCACTAGGCTGTTAAATTGCTTCCAAAAGTATTCTTTTTTGCTTAACAATGACATTTACAAAACAATTTACATGTCAATCAATTTTTCTAACCAAGTTTCCCTAAATTTTATTTTTTGTTGAGAATGTTTAGTGCCAAAAAATCCTAAGTCAAACTGGCTTTATAAAGCAAAAATGAAGTGCTAGTCAAGAGCACAAAGAAAGTCTTGAATGTTCAATTTTGGCAACATAAAGGCTAAATGGACATCATTTCAAATATGGTGAGAATCTTGAACAATGAAAATTATCAAAACAGTTCCATATTATATTTAACGAAAACATTGTTTTCTGTTTTAATCGCTGGAAAATAAAAAAAGATATTATGATACATAAAGAAAGGCGTCGATAATTAACAATAACTGTACAGGCTGCAAAAAATGATTGAATCTAACCGGTGAAATTACAATTGAAATTTCAATTACTGCAGTGATTTAGGGTTCTCAGGTTGAAACTTCTCCTTCACTAAGTTTGCCCATAATCTTCTTGCTGCCCTCATCTCGGCTATTTCCTAAAACAAAATGACAACAGGTAAAAAATCTCTGTGCGAACACAACACACAAAACTCGCGAACTAAACACTCGCACTATACTCCTTCCTCGCCTCCAAACCATCACAACTCGTACAAGGACCACTCATACTTACTAAATCGGTACCACGTCACACATTAACTTAAATGGTATAAATTTTTTAATAAAATATAATCCAGCATTAAAATTCATTACTTAGGTCCGTTCACATATATAGCCACATTTATTACAATTCTCCTCCACAATTGTAGCTATTATAGATACCACAATTGACACCAAACTGCTCGGCTGCCCAACAATCCGAAATTCCCTACATCGCATCAGACTGAGTCCATTAAAATCCAAGCTATCCACTCTTAACCCTCAACTCCAATAGCAGACTTGAAAGAAATCCGTTGAAAACTTTAATATAAACATGTATATATATTGATATTATTTATAATCGTATAGGCAAAATAAAAAAATAATATCAATGGTGATTTTTATTTTATAAATACAGTATGAAATCGACTTCGATGCAAAACTCGCTGGAACATGTGAGCATATTTAAGTAGCCTATGAAAAATAACTGTAAAATTAACTGTTTGCAATATGTAGAAGCAATATATATAGTCATCAACCAGAAAGTTAAGTAAATAAGCCAGCGTTCGTAAGACAGCAGCGTTCGTAAGACAGCATTTACCAAAATCCATGTTTTCCGAATTCATAAACGCTTCTTGAATGTCAACAATAATTTTGTTTGTTACAATCTTCAGATTATTTTCGTTTCTTTGGATTCAATTTTTTTAGTTAAAGGCCTATTATCACCATAGGGAACATGTTACAGCATCGTGCTGAAGACATGTAAAACTAGATTCCGGATCCAGTTCCTTACAAGCAAGGCACAACGTCTTTTAGAATCTAAACTACTTGAAGTATGTTCTGGATACCTCTCTTCCCCATAAATAATCCTTCATCTTGAAAATTCTATACTGTATCCGGAAAACGAGATACTGTAACACGTTCCCTACGGTGATTATGCCTAATATAAGAAATGCTCTTTTTCAAAAATTTCTAATTTTAATGTAATTTTGATTTAAAGTTAATTATTGGCAAATTACCTGAACAAGCTTTTTCATACGTTCCATTGTTTGCACAGTTATAGTGAATAGGTACTTAGTATGGAAGTCAAAATACTTGTTTGATTACATTTTGCTGCTTTTGTGTTATTTTCCATATTTATCGCAACACGCATAATTATAATATTTTTTTTAAATATCATAAAATACAACTTTTCCCTTGGTTAAAAAGTAAGCATTAATTTGTTTCTGAGGCATAGTGTCATTTAAACTTGTGAATTTGTATAAGTCATAACTGAGCTAATGGAAGCCAAGTCGTTGAGTTTTTAAAAAAGTATCGCGGGTTATTATGGCGGCTGACACGTGCCATTCGTATTTTTGTCTCAGCGAAAAGTCGAAATTTAATAAGTTAAAATGGTAGGGGCGCGGAGCGAAAACACGCTTTTTAGCGAGGGCGCGGGGCGAAGTTTAATAAATAAAACTTTGCCGCGCGCCCCCGCTTATAAGCGTGATTTCGTCCCGAGACCCCGTTAACTTGTTAATTCGGCGAGGTCGCGGGGCGAAAACACAAATGGCACAAATCAGCCACCATAGGTTATGCTAACATACAAACACTTAATCCATGCTAGTTAGTGTCAAAAAGTGCGTAATTACTTTCACCACTTTTTACATATTTCGATATATTTTGGTATTACGTGTATCAATAGGAACAAACAGCCTACCGTCGCAGTTTTCTAGCGAGGCTGCTAAGGCATTTTGCTTCCATAGTGCGTTGATTTTAACAAGACTTGAACTGTGTCCTGCACATCCAGTTTGTGATTGGTCTCGTTTTGCATTCTGTACAACAAACAAGACCTGAAACGACGTGTAATCTGCACTTGGTGTGATCCACTCACTGAGGTCTGATGGACAAACTGTAATGATAAAGAACATTTGGAATAAAGAAATATAAAAATTTGATAAAATATTAATATTAATTTTTACTTTATACTTTTTTAGCATTCAAAATTTCTAACGTCATTGCGCAGGTCATTTATAAGTCTGGCCCCGTACCAAAAAAAAAAAAAAAAAAAAAAAAAAAAAAAAAAAAAAAAAAAAAAAAAAAAAAAAATAGCAAGACAAAGCAAAGGAAATAAGCTGTATTATATCTTGAAGTTTACCTCATCCTGCTAGGTAAAGATTTCCACACACTACTGCGTTTCACTCTACTTAAAATGTCTCGTCAATATTTCCTTACACTACTTGGTTAAGCCTCCGCAAATTGCTGGGTAAAGCTTTTAGCAGCTTTCCGCAAATTGCTGGGTCAAGCTTTCGCATCTTTCCGCAAATTGCTGGGTCAAGCTTTCCGCACACTGTTTGGCTAAGCTTTCCGCAATTTGCTGGGCCAAGCTTTCCGCACACTGATGGGTTAAGCTTTCCGCAAATTGTTAGGTCCAGCCTTCCTTCAAACTGCTTGGTTACGTTTTCCACACACTCACACATTTGCTTCGTCAATGCTATGGTTTTATTGTTTTTCCCAAATTATTACCCTTAATATAGTCTTCCCAGAGTGTGACTGCTTAATGTTTGAACTCATATCAAATGTATGCATATATTCGGAAAACTTTTGGTCAAAAGTCTGAATGAGCGAGTACTAGATAACATTCAGTATTCCGCCTGCTTATCATGCGTGTAATTACTTATAAATACTTTTAACGGCTCTAAAATAAAATAGAGAAATCACAAAGCCCAACACATCAAAATTGAAATTGTTTCAGGCTCGGTTTGATTGAGCCTGTTCATGGACGGTACTTGAAATTGCAAGTTACCGTCCACGCCCCCTAGCACCGACGAAAATAGCTTAAATTTTGAATTTGAAACATCCGCAGATGTTTCATATCAGCGGTTATCATGGTAACTTTCATTATGTGACACGTAGTGCCATTCCATAAAAACGGCGTATGGTCCCCAAGTAAAGAGAATGCTTTCCCTAAACGAGAAACAATGGGCGGAAACTAAATAAAAATAGATTTTGAAAAGGGGATCTGAGGTTATGAAGCCGGCATATCACAGCATAAGACGTTTCAAAAAGACAAATTTAAAAAGCAGGCAACATATGCCTAAGGCGTGATTATACAGTATTCAAGGAGATATAACTGAACCACCCAAGTTGAAAATGGCCAAATAGAAAGAAACTAAAAGTACCACATAACATGTATACACAACAATAATGTCGTGCTGAACATCTTCAAACCTCAACAAAACCTTTCAACAATTCCAAGGTGGAAAACAAACGAATGATCAGGTGAGGCCTAAAAAGAAATTGACTTGTTAGTGTCACCTTACGCATCTGAAAAATATCCCTCAAAATACCATTTTAGGTCTGTAAATAAATAAATAAAAATAAAAAAATATCGAACTTCATATTTTAGAAGTACATTACGGGCGGGTTTTCATGCTGCACAGTAACAAAAACGTCGAGAGGCAGAAATGTTACGTCGAAGAGTTAAAAAGGATGTTTTTGTGTCATCCGGGGACATTATCGAAGGTTTCAATGTCAACCATCTGACAAGGGCCCACGGATGATTCTCAAGGACAACAGGGTATGAACATTTTCTTTGGGTTTAGATTTTCAGAACTGAACATGATTTATAGAAAATCCGATAAACCCTGACTTTTCCTGGAGAGCATGTTACCCTTACACTTGTAACAACAGTATTTTTTTAGGCCTGAAAAAGTGTACCACGCATATTTTTGTGAATTTGTGTATTTTTTTGAATATATGCCATACTGGCACTCATATTATAAGAACGTAATGAAGCATTTTAATTACCTGTTACAGGCGTAGCATATGTTGTTGTTGTAGCTGGCAGAGTTGTTGTTGTTGTTGTTGAAGACGGTGGTGTTGTTGTTGTAGGAGATGGTGGTGGTGTTGTAGTTGTAGGAGATGGTGGTGTTGTTGTTGTAGGAGATGGTGGTGTTGTTGTTGTAGGAGATGGTGGTGTTGTTGTTGTAGGAGGTAGTGGTGTTGTTGTTGTAGGAGATGGTGGTGTTGTTGTTGTAGGAGATGGTGGTGTGTTGTTGTTGAAGGAGATGGTGGTGTTGTTGTTGTAGGAGATGGTGGTGTTGTTGTTGTAGGAGATGGTGGTGTTGTTGTTGTAGGAGATGGTGGTGGTGTTGTAGTTGTAGCAGATGGTGGTGTTGTTGTTGTAGGAGATGGTGTTGTTGTTGTTGTAGGAGATGGTGGTGTTGTTGTTGTAGGAGATGGTGTTGTTGTTGTTGTTGTTGTAGGAGATGGTGGTGTTGTTGTTGTAGGAGATGGTGGTGTTGTTGATGTAGGAGATGGTGCACCTGTTGTTGTTATTGTTGTAACAGCCATTGTTGTTGCGGTGGATACTGTTGTTGGTGAAGGAGTTGATGTTGTTGTTGAAAAAGATGGTGTTTGTGCACATGTTGTTGCGGCGGTAGATATTGTTACTCCAACCGTTGTTGTTGTGGAAAATGTTGTTTCTACAACTGTCGTTGTTTCTTCAGTCGTCGGACCTGGTGTGACTGTTGCTGTTGAACTTGATTGTAAAACACAAGACGGGAGGTAACTCCAGTAACCGTCGTTGTTGCACGTGACCTCTTGAACTCCGTTAATTTCTCTATATCCATCTTGACATTTGATCCGTGCCTTTGCATTTACATGACGCACATTTCCGTAGGCAATTCCATTATCAAAATAAAACGCCTGACACTCTGCAATAATGAAAGAAAGAAAAACAATGAGTGTACTTAAATGGTATTTTTTGTTTTGAAACTTTCATTTAGAAAAGTACATTTGTAATATTTACTTAAGGCAATTTTCAACGCATTGGCATAACACATACAAAAATGGTTCATTTATTATGAAACAAAAATATACAGAAATGTTTAGAGAATAGTCTTTTGTTCTTAACAAAACTAAATGACGTCATAAATTTGCATGTTAACAAAGAATCGATTATCATTTGGTATGTGAGAAGTTAGCAGTGAACAGTGAGCTAAGCAAAAAGGCATTTCAATTTATATAGGGAAGGTAATGATCTGCTGTAATGCTCAGCTGTATTGGGCATCCAGCAGGGCATTCCTAAATATAGTGTAAAAAAAGCTCTGCTGCAATACTCAGCTGTCTTGGCAATCTAGCAGAGCATTCCTAGCTTTAGTGAAAAAATGCTCTGCTGGAACGCTCAGCTGGCTAGGCAATCTAGCAGTGCATTACTAAATATAGTGTTAAAATGCTCTGCTGGAATGCTAAAGCTGGCTAGGCAATCTAGCAGGACATTACTAAATTATAGGTACAAATGCATATTCTGGAATGCTAAGCTGGCTAGGCAATCTAGCAGGACATTACTAAAATATAGTTAACAAATGCTATTCTGGAATGCTAAGCTGGCTAGGCAATCTAGCAGGTATTACATAAATATAGTGTAAAAATGCTCTGCTGGAATGCTAAGCTGCTAGGCAATCTAGCAGAGCATTCCTAAATATAGTGAAAAAATGCTCTGCTGGAATGCTAAGCTGGCTAGGCAATCTAGCAGAGCATTACTAAATACAGTGTAAAAATGCTCTGCTGGAATGCTAAGGTGGCTAGGCAATCTTAGCAGAGCATTACTAAATATAGTGAACAAATGCTTTTCTGGAATGCTAAGCTGGCTAGGCAATCTAGCAGGGCATTACCCAAATATAATGTAAAAGATGCTCTGCTTGAATGCTAAGCTGGCTAGGCAATCTAGCAGAGCATTCCCTAAATATAGTGAAAAAAACCTCTGCTGGAATGCTAAAGCTGGCTAGGCAATCTAGCAGGGCATTGCTAAATATAGTGTAAAAATGCTCTGGTGGAATGCTAAGCTGCTAGGCAATCTAGCAGAGCATTACGAAATAACGTTGTAAAACATGCTCTGCTGGAATGCTAAGCTGGCTAGGCAATCTAGAAACGCATTACTAAATAAAGTGTTAAAATACTATGCAGGAATGCTCAGCTGGCTAGGCACTTATAGCAGAGCATTCCTAAATATAGTGAAAAAAAATGCTCTGCTGGAATGCTAAGCTGGCTAGGCAATCAAGCAGAGCATTACTAAATACAGTGTAAAAAATGCTCTGCTGGAATGCTAAGCTGGCTAGGCAATCTAGCAGGACATTACTAAATACAGTGTAAAAATGCTCTGCTGAATGCTAAGCTGGCTAGGCAATCTAGCAGAGCATTACTAAATATAGTGAACAATTGCTTTTCTGGAAAACTGCTAAGCTGGCTAGGCAATCTAGCAGGGCATAACTAAATATAGTGTAAAAATGCTCTGCTGGAATGCTAAGCTGGCTAGGCAAATATAGCAGGGCATTGCTAAATATAGTGTAAAAATGCTCTGCTGGAATGCTAAGCTGCTAGGCAATCTAGCAGAGCATTAACGAAATATAGTGTAAAAAATGCTCTGCTGGGAATGACTATAAAGCTGGCTTAGGCAATCTAGCAGGGCATTACTAAATAAAGTGTTAAAATGCTCTGCAGGAATGCTCAGCTGGCTAGGCACTATAGCAGAGCATTCCTTAATACAGTGAAAAAATGCTCTGGGTGGAATGCTCAGCTGGCTAGGCAATCTTAGCAGAGAATTACTAGATATAGTTTAAAAAATGCTCTGCTGGAATGCTCAGCTGGCTAGGCACTACAGCAGAGCATTCCTTAATATAGTGAAAAATTGCTCTGGTGAATGCTAAGCTGGCTAGGCAATCTAGCAGGGCATTACTAAATGGTGTAAAAAATGCTCTGGTGAAATGCTAAGCTGGCTAGGCAATCTAGCAGGGCATTCCGAAATATAGTTAAAAAATGCTCTGGTGGAATGCTCAGTTGGCAGACTAATTCTGAGTTCCAGGATTTATTGTTGCCAAAGTTTTATTGACATTTTCGAGTTCTAGGCAATCCTGAGGCACTCGCAGACTTTCAGGTATTTCGGTGCCAATAGAAATAATGATATTTTGACTTCTAAGGACCTGTAAGCAGACTATTTCATTGCCCTGCGACTTTTTGAAGGACACTCGCAGACTTTCAGGAATTTTTGGTGGCCAATGCTGATTTTGACAATTAAGACTTCTAAGGACCCTCAAGAGTCCATTTTGGTCATCTGCGCACTGATTCTTGGACACTCGCAGACTTTCAAAATGGTTGGTGCCAATGGAAATAATCATATTTTTGACTTCTATGAAACATTTAAGAGCCCATTTTCATTAGCCTTGCAGCGTATTGTTGGACACTCGCAGACTTTCAGGAAAAGTTTGGGTGCCAATAGAGATGATGGCAATTTTTACTTCTAGGAACCCGCCAGAGTCCATTTTTATGGTCTGCGACTGATTCTGGGACATTCGCAGACTTTCAGGAATCTCTGGTGCCAATGAAGATAATGACATTTTTGACTTCTAGCGACCAACCAGAGTTCATTTCGCTGGTCTGCGACTGATTTTGGGACACTTGCAGACTTTCAGGAATTTTGATGGCCAATGGAGATAATGACATTTTTGACTTTTAGGGAACCGCAAGAGTACATTTCTTGGGTCTGCGACTGATTTCTTGCGACTCGCAGACTTTCAGGATGTTTAGTGCCATTGCAGATCATGACTATTTTTACTTTTAAGGACCCCTTAGTCATAAGCAGAGCATTTTTACCCCTAAAAATGTCATTATCTGCATTAGCACCAAAAATTCTTGAAAGTCTGCAAGTGCCCAAAAATCAGTCGCAGACCAAAACGAAATAGACTTCTGGATGGTCAACAATGTCATAAATTGTAATTATCTCTATTGGCACCAACAATTCCCTGAAAGTCTGTGACTGTCAAAGATTAAGTCGCAGACCAAAAAAAATGGACCCTGGATGTCCCTAGAAGTAAAAAATGTCATTATCTGCCTTGACATAAAAAATTCCTGAAAGTCTGTGAGTGCCTCAGAATCAGTCGCAGAGCCAAAAAAATGGATTCAGAAAGGTCCCAATAAGTCAGAAATATCATTTTCTGGCATTGACACCAAAATTCCTGAAAAGTCTGCGAGCGACTCAGAATCAGTCGCAGACCAACGAAAATAGACTCAGGAGGGTCCTTTTGAAAAGTAAAAATGTCATTATCTCCATTGGCACCGAACATTTCTGAAAGTCTGCGAGTGTTCCAGAAACATTCGCAGACCAACGAAATGGACTCTGGATGGTCCTAAAAATTCACAAATGTCATTTATCTGCATTTAACACCAAAAATTCCTGAAAGTCTGCCCGATCGTCCCAGAATCAGTCGGAGAACCTAAGAAAAAGACACTAAAGGGTCCGTAGAAGTAGAAAATGTCATTATCTGCATTGGCACTAAATATTTAGAAAGTCTACGAGTGCCAAATAATCAGATGCAGACCAACGACATTTATACTTTATTTAAGAATGCCCTGCTAGTTTGCCTAGACAGCCTCAGCATTCCAGCAGAACATTTTTACACTAATTTTTCAGAATGCTTTGCTGGATTGCCTAGCCAGCTGAGCATTTTTAACACTATATTTAGGAATCCCTGCTAGATTGCTTAGCTAGCAGAGCATACCAGCAGAGCATTTTTTCGCACTATATTTTGGAACGCTCTGCTAGATTGCTTAGGGCCAGCTGAGCTTGCCAGCAGAGCATTTTTTTTACACTATATTTAGGAATGCTCTGCTGGATTGGCCTAGCAAGCTGAGCATTTTTAACACTATATTTAGGAATTGCCACTTCTAGATTGCCTAGCCAGCTGAGCAATTCAGCAGAGCATTTTTACCACTTCATTTTGGAATGTCCCGCTAGATTGCTTAGCCAGCTGAGCATAACAGCTAAGCATTTTTACACTATATTTAAGGAATGCCTGCTAGATTGCCTAGCCAGCTGTTGCCATACCAGCAGATCATGTTTACACTATAGTTTGGAATGCTCCGCTAGATTGCTTACCAAGCTGAGCATAACAACAGAGCATTTTTACACTAAATATTGGAATGTCCCGCTAGATTGCTTAGCCAGCGCTGAGCATAACAGCAGAGCATTTTTACACTATATTTTGGAATGCCCCACTAGATTGCTTAGCAGCTGAGCCATAACAGCAGAGCTTTTACACTATATTTTGGAATGCCCCGCTAGATTGCTTAGCCAGCTGAGTAAAACAGCAGAGTTTTTTTACACTATATTTAGGAATGCCCTGCTAGATTGCCTAGCCAGCTGAGCATACCAGCAGAGCATTTTTACACTATATTTGGGAATGCCCCGCTAGATTGCTTTGCCAGCTGAGCATAACAGCAAGAGCATTTTACCACTATATTTTGGAATGCCCCACTAGATTGCTTAGCCAGCTGAGCATAACAGCAGAGCTTTTTACACTATATTTTGGAATGCCCCGCTAGATTGCTTAGCCAGCTGAGTATAACAACAGAGTATTTTCTACACTATATTTAGGAATGCCCTGCTAGATTGCCTAGCCAGCTGAGCAAACCAGCAGACCATTTTTACGCTATATTTGGGAAATGTCCCGCTAGATTGCTTAGCCAGCTGAGTATAACAGCAGGGTATTTTTACACTTTATTTAGGAATGCCCTGCTAGATTGCCTAGCCAGCTGAGCATACCAGCAGAGCATTTTTACACTATATTAAGTAATGGCCTGCTAAATTGCTTACCCAGCTGAGCATACCAGCAAAGCATTTCTACACTTTATTTTGGAATGCTCTGCTAGATTGTTTACCCAGCTGAGCAGCATAACAGCAGATCATTGATTTCCCTATATAAATCGTAATGCCTTTTTGCTTAGCTCACTGTTAACTGCTAACTTCTCACATACTATCATTTGTATTGTACATCAGGATTGTTCAAGCGATGTCCGAAGAACGCAAATTCCCATTTCCGTCATTTATGTTTTTAACGGATCTCTTTCGAGAATGCTTTATAAGTTGCTGTCATTAAAATTTAAATTTAATAGGTGTACAAATTATTACAGCTCTATAGAACAAACAATGGTTTATACAGCTATGACATGTTGTTAAAATCTAGGTACAACGTTGAACTTATGATGCAAAATATTATAGAATTTACTATTTCTGTCTACCGCGTTACTAACGGAATACTAGTTCTAATTATAATTACGTATATTTTGACATGTAAGCTGTCATTTCCGTTAATAGCACGCGCCTTGTGCTAGGTTACTTGTACACTTGAAATGTTTTCACTAATTACTAAAACATTATTTGAATTGAATCTGAATGCTAAAGCGGTGTCATGGTACGTGACAAAAAAAACAAAAAAAAAAAACAAAAACATATTTCACTATATTACAATATATTGTAATATTGTCGCAGAAAAAGAATTGATATTGTGCCATGTCGTATTTTCGCTGCGCGGGGCGCCAGGCGAAAGCACACAAACACGACGTCACCAATGTGTTGTACCCTCGTGTCGTCGTATGGCGCTTCTAGTTTTCTTACGTTATGCGACTCTTCATTCTTGACGTTGTGAATAAAGCGGTCATTTACATACGCATTTACAGCACGCGAAAACTTAAAACCATATTGGAGTATATACTAAGGTACGACAATTGTCATATAATAAGACGGTTCTTATTAACGCTGTGGGTACAGCTCGGCCGCGTAAACTTGCCATTTTGTTAATAATTCATTTTGTAAATATTTATTTATTTACTTCTTTATCTTTCATTAATAAAAAATGAATGAAAACATGCGCAAAGACGCTTGAAAGACCAATCTCAAACGTCTTGATGATACGGTCTCCGATTTTCGACGGTCACCGGTATTAATAGACCTTCCAATATTCGATATTCTTGATGCAAACGGTTTTGAAACAATTTTGAAAAAAGTTTAATAAAATATCTTTAAATTATTAAAACTTTCCCCCTCAGGAAACCTTCAGTTTGTTTGCATGTCGAGTCATACTGACAAAAAAGTCTTGATAAATGCATTGTAGAAAGCAACAACACGCACAGCTTTAAAGTGGATGGGTCAACAATGGGCACAATTCCAAGAAGTTTTTTCAAATATCAGTAAAAACAATAAAAACGTGTCATTTGGAAATTCTGATAAAAACTGTTGCTAGTAAAAATGTTGATATAATTCTAAGTGATTTAAAATGAGAATTATATGATAAATAATAAAATTTTGTTCTAAAACATTTTATTATCTACTAAATAAGTATAATTAATTTATAAAATATCGGATCATGTATCTCAAACTTGCTAACAACTTCTATATATAGTTCTTCCGTGGTGTGTTGTTAAGTCTGATACTAAATTCTTTCAATTTAATTATTCAATATAATTTACAGACCCTTTCATTATAGACCAATTCCCTTTAGACATACTATTTCTGTAGAAACCTACCTTTGATTAGGCAGTGTCCATTGTTCAAACTACACACTTGTCCATTGTTGCAAGAGCATACTGATGCAATCTGATAAAAGATGGAAAAGAATGTATATATACATAAGCAGTAATATATACAACAAGAATCGATTTAGTATAAAACAAATATAAAATCATAATTCTATAATTATCGCACTGTCTCATCTTTCAAAATTGATGAAATCATTTGAAGGCATTGAATTTCTCTAATTGAATATTTGTTTCATTTAATACGAGATAATGCGACATGACACGAGAGTTTAAGGTTATTCAATGTCCCTACTCAATAGCTACAAATTTTAAAAACAATATTTGACAAAACATTAAAGGCCTAGATCATGTATGCTTATAATTTCATAAGTAGGGGCTTTATGTAAACTATTTAAATACTTTCCCCCGGCTTAAAAATTTTAATAGAGAATTGATATACAAACTTTTTTGGACATTTCTAAAACAAAAAAAAAAGGGAAGGTTTTTAGTCGAGCCTTTCATGTTTTTCGCGCCGAGCCTGATAAATTTTATAATATCAGACACTTGTTAAGTATTCTATTTATCATGTTTTCAGTTTAGAAAACAAAATACTAGACATATTACACTAATATTACACATAATTTCTGAATATGCAGCTATCAGACTCAAATGCCCCTCACCGCCCCCTCAACGCCCTCCTCACCGCCCCCTCACCGCCCCTCGTCGCTGACTCGTGTGGAAATATGATATAGTCCGTCACATTTTAAGAAAAGATGGACAGCGTCGTACTAAACCAGAATTGTTTCTTTACTACATGATGTTGACAATTTGGGACAAGCTGGTCATTTCTGGTTTCGTTTTGAAAATGATTGGTTAAATTGCGTAGTGGTCACTTTCTTATTACTTATACAATATTTGTCGTTTAATAAAAGTAAGATCACAAAATTCATACATTCGGCTTTCTTTTTTCACAACTGGAATTAAGTAGTTTGGAAACATAGAATTGTTATGTTGCTTTGATTTATTTATTCATTTATTTATTTTTATTTATATATTTATTTATTTCATTTTAATAGAGTACTTTCATTCTACATCTCAATTAATTTGCATTGACTTTAGTAAATAATACTATTTTTATCTTAAGTTGATAATACATGTATTACTTTTTGTCTTATGTTATTAAACAATACTAATTAAAATTATTTGCGCTTGAAAACATTTTTATTCTTTAACGATTTCATTACCTCTTGGAGATTCAAATCCCTTCGAAAAATGAACGCGCACGTGCCCCCTTTTTCATCTTTATTGTTGAAATCCTCATTAAAATACAACCCACATCGGCGAAGCCGCATATCGTACCCTAAAAATTCACAAGCACTTCTCAAAGCACATTCCTTAATACACTGTTGAATAGAAAGTTTCATAAAGTAAAGTGCCTCTTTTCTTGATTCTAAACAAGTCGACCATAAGATGTTTTTAAAATTTCCAAAGTTTTCGGCATGAGTAAATCTCGAACATATAGAAGCATAAACGATTGTCCAAAGAACTGGCAATAGGCATTCCATCACGGTTAGTGATCCTTTTTACGCATTTCCGCATTTCATTCGAAGCTATTTTTATTTCGTTATAAGATTTAAACCTAGAAAAGTTTCTTTCCGTCTTCAGTCAGTCATAATGGACAACAAACATTCCGTTCGGAAGACTTCGCCAATTATGCATAACTTAACCAAAGTACGCAAAAGTGCACATGCACTTACTTCAAGTATGTAACCATATACAATTTTAATTATCAAATCATTTCCGTGCCATGATTCGCGGGAATGGAATATAGTGTACACAACGAACAACAGGCTCTTTCTGATTGGCAAAAACCGATTTACATTCCCTGCCACACAGAGTGTAACCTGACAGGTTTCAGTTTAACTCATTAGATACAAAACTTAGTTATAAATTATTAAAGTTGTTTCGAAATTAAATTTGTCTTGTGTAAATAGTACAAGTATCACAAATTAGTACTATATTTAGTACAAATTAGTATTATAAATAGGCAGGGATAAATATATAACACCGCTCCATTCTTGTTATTCAACGCGAAGAGGTTTAACAATCTCAAAAGCCATCAATTATAGGTATTGTATAAAAAATTGCTTTGTTTGCTAAACGTAAATGTTACCGAAGCCATCATTTGAATGAGTGTTTACTTTTAATATCATTAAATTACGTCTTTTTTTTCAAAGAAGAATCAAACTACTAAATTCAATGAAAAAAAAAACAAAAAAAAAAAAAAAAAACACACACAACAAAATATCGTTATCCTAGGAGAGAAGAGGAAAGAACTATCGAATCCCTACACTGCAAAAATCTTAAATCAAAAGTGATAAAGTCAAACGTTAAAAGTAATTGCATAAAGAACCGAAGAAGTTTTTCGTTATTAGTTGCATATTTTTTTCCAGTTTATAATAGCTTACAGAACATTCCGTGTATAAATTTAGAATAAAGTTTTGCGTAAAAATACTCGAAGTGAAAAAATGAAAGAGGCGGGGGGGGGGGGGGGGGGGGGGGGGGGGGGGGGGGGGGGGGGGGGGGGGGGGGGGGGGGGGGGGAGGAGGAGGAGGAGATAATTTCAAGTGTCCATAACGGTTATAGGCCCAGAACCTTACGATCTTATATATGATATTTGGCTACAGTTCACACCTGAAAATGAATACTTAAGGGCACGTGGAAATTATTTTCGCTCAAAGGAAACGTAAATTTGTGTTATATTTAATTTTCTAATAATGAATGATTATAGAAATATTTGTCAAAAATGCAAAGTGGCATTTTGTCTCCCATACAAAATACTAAATCACTTAACTTAGCGAATAATTAAATTGGTCAAATAGCTTAGATATTTCAGTAATTTGTACAACGACTACAGCTTTGAAGATTCTAATACGAGAACGTCAAAAATGTGTTTTAATGATAAATGGAAAGAATGATTTTTTATAAAATGAATATAAAGAGTCTTGAAAAACAAAGTGTCGCCATTCGCGTTCAACACAACTAAGTTGATAGTTAATTGTTAAGTTCATGTCATCGGATGTTTAATTGTGGAAAGCTCAATGTCGCCAATCGTTTGAGACAAAGTGTTATCTATTGTGAAAATGTAAAGTCGACAATAGATTTCAATACAGTGGCAATGTAGTAATATAGTTTATAGTGTAATAGACTATGAAAAAGGTTATGTCGCAACCATAGTTTTCTCGACTGTGAAAAAAGTAATGTGGCCAATTATCTTAAATATAATGTTCCCGACTATAAAAAAGTAATGTCGCAAATTGTTTTACACACAGCGTTCTCAGCTATGAAAATTGAATGTCACAAATCCCTTTAAATAAACATGTATAGTGTTTTTACTTCAAAAAGTAATATCGCAAATCGTTTCAAACATATTTTGTCGACTATGAAAAAGTAATGTCGCCAATCATTTCAAGTACATGTATAATGTTCTCCACTATGATAGAAGTTATGTCGCAAATCGTTTTACAAACAGCGTTCTCGGCTATTAAATTTAAAGTTGCAAATCGTTTAAATCTAGTGTTCTTGACTGTGAAAAGTAATGTCGCCAATCGTTTTAAATATAGTTTTCTACACCATGAAAATCTAATGTTGCAAATCGTTTAAATTTAGTGTTCTTGACTGTGAAAAGTAATGTCGCCAATCGTTTAAAACATAGTTTTCGACTTTGAAAAAAGTTATGTCGCAAATTACTTTAAAAGTTGTGTTCTTCACTGTGAAAAGGTAATGTCGCCAATCGTTTTAAACCTTGTTTTCCATAATAGGAAAATTTAATGTCCAAACTGTTTAAATATAGTGTTCTTGACTGCTAAAAGTAATGTCACCAATTTTGTTTTTAATATAGTTTTCTTGAATGTTAATAATAATAGTAATGCAGTGTTTATTCTAGGATTCGAAAAACAGAGGGGATTTTTATTGAAAAGTGAGAATTTATTACATTTGTTGATCTTTTTCCTTCTTTGTCTATGGAAAATTTTCCCCCTTCCTCTCAAAATATGGGTGAATTCTCAAAAATTGGTAATGTTGCAAATCGTTTTAAAAGCAGTATCTTGACTTTGAAAAAAATGTCGCTAATTGTAAAAAACATTGTCTCCGCTACTTTGAAAAAGTCATTTATAGACAATCGCTGTAAATCAATTATAATAATGGTATAATTCCCTTTATATGTATTTACACTAATGCCGAAAAATTCAGGGGAGATCACTACGTAAAGATTGTCAAATGACAGGCGCATTATTTTTCAAGCAAAATAGTTTCCGAATGGTCGAAGACTACTAATATTGTTTTATTCTTTATTAATATACATGCTTATAGTAGAAGCATAGAGAAATAAAACATGCGATAAGTATGTCATTGCCTCATCGAATAGTCTCGTCGCTTTGGTATGTTAAATAAAAAGAAGTCGTCAATTTGCAGAAATGACGACACAAACAGATCGACGTAGAAAATGTATCATTCGTCGAAATGTGTATCTTTAAAAAACGCAGAAATGTCTAGACGTTTTAGATTTGTCTGCATAAAAATTGTTGTTGTTTTGAAATATTCTCTGAATGACAAAGTATGGTGACTTAATTATACCATGTCGTACTTTCGCTATGCGGGTACCTTATTCGAAAACACAAATTGGTCAGTTGGACGCCAGGCGACGAAAACACAAAAGTACGCAGCGTGCAACGAAAATACGACAAAATGGTCACTGTCGTATTTTTGTACATCTGTCTGGCGCCCCGCGGAGCTAAAATTCAACATACCCAACTCGGCCACCATAGCAAAGTAATGTATCTTGAAGTGTTAAACTGATACTAGTACGTGATAAAACTAAAGTAGGTTTTATTTTCGTCCACTCACAGAGATTGAAATCCGAAGGATGAAAAAGACACATTTAACTTCATCATTAATTGATTAAGCAATACGTTCATCTTTCTCAAATTCAATTTATGACAAACAGCAAGTGCCGTAAAATATTCATATGTTATTCCCTATCACATTACAACGTCGTTATCTGTGAAATTAATAATCATTGTGGCTATGTGACGTATTTAAAGTTTTCAATATGTTTTATTACTAGAAATCCCTGACTGGAACTTGTACATTTTCCCAAGTGAGTTTGGATCGAACACAGCGAGTGAGCCGTTCTAGTAATATCATTGGCAACTAAATATTATAAATCTTAGATGCATGAAATTTTATTCTAAGGACATTAATAAGCTTGCAGGTACACTTTCCATGTCATATACACTGCAAACATTCATAATGGTTATATGATATTTAAAGAAGCGATATCATGTGACATAGTTTATCTCCCCCACCCCCTCCAAAAATAAATGAATAAATAAAAATTGTCATGCATAAAATATTCAACGTAGGAAATTGTGTCACACACAAGTTTGAATTGTTACACCATGTGCTTTGCAGCAACGTTAGATGTTGCAGCGCCGCAAAATGTCGCAAGGATGTCGCTAAATGTTTGCAATGAATGTTTAATGTCGCAATTGTCCTGACCATAAATGTCGCAATAAGCGCTAAATGTCGCAATTGCCCTGATCCATGTGTACACTAAAATTTCATATGTAAAAGCGAGTCATCCACAAGATTTTAACCTAATAATCATGTATTTATGTCATACTCGAAAATTTTTTTGGAAAAAAAAAACCGTGATGAGTTTCTACCCTCCTGACTTTCCCCTATTATGCCCCATTATTTATATTGGAGAAACATACTGCCACAAAACGGTCAGATTTTGTGAAGACTTTGGAGTTTGAGTGTCAGTGTCCAATAATGCTATAACGGCAAAAGTTTGTTTGTACCCCCGGGAAGAAAATTAGGGGTGGGGGACCTACATTTGCCGTCCATCGGATGACATACATTTAAGTCACATATCAGTACTTTGCAGGCTGTTAACCCCGTCTGTTAAGAACAATTCCTGACATTCATCATGGGAACAATTTTAACAAAAAAGTTCTCCCATATGACGTAAATTTGAATAATTTAAAGCAAATAACACCACAGAGATTTCGTTCAAAACGGAAAAAGCATCAACTTTTATTCAATATTCATGCTTAAGTATGTTTTTCGCAATGCTTTATTAAAGGCCGAGATTAGAAGTGTTTAAATCATGACGTAATCGTTATAGTTTAGATTGAATGGTTTGTTTTGAAAAATAATCTGCATGCATTATTAACTTTATTTTCGTTACAACGTTTTTTGTTTTGAGTAATTTCGCCTTTTATTTCGCGTTGTTACGCATTTATTTCGCAATATTGATAGTTTCTAATGTTTCTTTTGAATAGGAAAATTGATACTGTTTGGCTGTCGTACAAGAGTATCTGTTTAAAGCACAAAAGTATAAAGTCTTGCCAAAAATACAGACCTTTTTTACTTTTTATGACGCGGTCCATAGCAATGTGTAATCGACCGAATGTCGACCGGATGTATTATTTTCAAGCGCATGCGCAATATGCATGTTGCAAAAGATCATCGGTCTCAGAAGTTCAGACAATTCTGAGTAAGTTGTCGCTTAAAAACTTATAATTGAATAGCTTTAAAACCAAAAAAAAAAACCATCAAATATAGCTTTGTGGTCAAGACTGCTATGAAATGACATGGAACGATGATTTGTTTCAGCCCTATGCGACCACGTCGGACTTGATAATCATTGAGATAATTGTTGTAAAAATGGGGCAATATGGGGAATCCCACATATTTCAATAACACCATAGTATACCGACTATTTTTAAGGACGATATATCAAAGTGAAGCATTTTAGCACCCTCTAAATCAAGATATTGTTTAAAATTCTTAATGCTTGTATATGAATTTAAGGTTATCTAGCAAGAATCGAATGCATCATTCAGTATCTTTCAAATATGAAAAACCCTGAATTAATGCGTATTATAAACAGAAAAAGATCAAGTTAATTACTTAATTAGCGATTGCATCGGTTATTTATCAAAATAAACTATTTTAAATTTATGGTAAACTATTTAGATTATATGAAATTGGTCATTCTTTCGTATTTGCCTTTTTTTGCCATACGCAAAATACGCATGGAAATATCGCAGTGTAAAACAGTCTGGGTTATCTAAAATTCAAAGCTTGGCAAATTCAATACTCAAATACCACAAGAACATATCATTGACCACTGGACAGGTTGAAACTTGTAAGTTGAGATATTTAGTTTTTATCACTTTTCAAAATAATGTCTACAATGAATTGTAATTAATGACATTGATTACAAAAATGGCGTCAAATTTGAGTATGCGATGGTTATTGCTGCTGAAAATGACCTTGGAGGGGCACCTTAGGTCTACCTCCACTAGTAAAGTTGCCATATAACCTTTACTGTTTTACTGCGACGTAGAACTAAACACCCCAAAAAAATATGTGTAATACATGTACAGCACATGTACACAAACACAGCAAACATATGTAACAAAGTAAAAGTATTGTTTCACTTCACCAAAATCAGAACAAAGTCAGGGATCCAGATAAAAATAAATTCACACTAACAATAGCAATGTGCTGCTTATGGTTCTTGTGCACTGCACTTCCTCTCAATGTGTTTGACCATTGTATGAAGTTATATTGAATTCCAATCATAAGTCTTCAAGTTATGGTCCGGACAAAAGAAAGCAATGGAAAAGTAACCAAGGGCAAGAACTCTGAAATTACTTCAGATAGTTATGATTCTTGTGCACTGCACGTCCCCTTATTGTGCTTGACCATTGTATGAAGTTGTTTCGAATTCATACCAGTAGTTTTAAAGTTATGCTCCGGACAAGGAAAATTAAGAAAAGGGCAATAACCCTGTAACAAGTGAAGATAGAGTTATGGTTTTTGTGCACTGCACTTCCTCTCAATGTGTTTGACAATTGTATGAAGTTGTATTGAATTCCAACTATTTGTCTTCAGGTTATGCTCCGGACAAGGAAATGCAACGGACGTCTGGACCGACCTACCGACCGACCACCGGGTGACTCCTATACACACCCAAACATCGCTTTTGGGCGTATAATATTAATAAAAGTAAATAAATAAAATATTACGTTCGATACCCTCATCTCATATCAGAAATTTCTGTCTGTATGTATTCCTACAACAGTGTTAATTAACCCATTACGCGATATACACGCCTTTTAACGCCTTTTTCACTCCCCCCCCCCCCATTTTTGTTGTCTCTAATGTTGTAGGCTCGGTTTGATTTAGCCTGTTCATGGACGGTACTGGAAAATGCAAATTACCGTCCACATCCGCCTAGCACCGGCTTAAGCAGAATTCAACATTTCACATGAACTGGTAGAAACATCCGCTGATGTGTTCATATGGCGGTTATCATGGAACCTTCAATGTCACACGTAAGTGCCATTCCATGAAAAGCGGCATTTGGTCCACATGTAAAAACAAGCGTGTGCCCTTAACGAGAAAACAACGGGCGGAACTAAATAAAATAGAATTTTGAAAAGGGGATCAGAGGTTATAAACTTATAAAGCCTGCATATCACAGACAAGACGTCAAAAGACAAATTAAAAAAAGCAGGCCACATTTCCTAAGGGTGATTCAACAGTATTCAAGTGAGGAATACTAGCACCACCCAGCAAGAAAATAGCCAAATAGAAAGACTTAAATTACTACAAGCACAGCAATAATGTCGTGCTGAATTATTTTAAGGATCGGAAGCATTATGATAAGTAGATTTATTTCCTTTAATAAATAAAGCGTTTTAATTTAGCGGACCGTATCAACACTCGTCTAAGCGTGTATAAAACTGGTTAAAAGTTTACACCGTTATCTCTGTCACGTGAATTCCGTGCGTAGAATCCTACAGCTTAAGTAAATCACTTCTTGTTTAAATTCCAACGTGGTAACATCGTTCATTAAAATCCACAGCCGATGTTTATATAGCAGATGATATGGTTTAAAATGCCGAATTCCGTCATCTAACATTCAGATAAGTATTTTATTTGCCATAATTGTTTTTTTTAACTGTTAGAGATGGTATTCTATAATTTTAAGTTTTACCTCTCATGATCATTGTATTTCATAGTTAGTGAGTTCGCTACCTTGCCTTAATTAAAAAAATCAGTTAGCTTTAGTATTATACAAGATAAAAGTGCATGATTTATTTAATTTCTATGGAAGCCTTGGAGGGTCACTTTTGAGTTTCGACTTACGGATGTTTTACTTTTGACTTTCGATTTTTGACTTTTGATTTGTGGCTTACGTCTTATGACTTTTTGGCTTACCCATTTTACACGTGCTTTAGAAGCTGAAAGCAGCAACTTTGGTTTCAGGTATGTTTTTCAAACGTTTTAAATAATTCCATTCAAATTTTTCATGGAGGAGAGGATGTGTTTAGGAGGGAATTTAATGTTATTTGATATAATCCCATAGTGGTAATATATCACAGACTTTAATTCCCCAAGTGTGACTGTGTGTTTTGTGCAATCTGCTATGTTCTAAATATGTTCATTATATTAGTGCTTGATTCATTTTTTGTCCTCATCACAAAATCTGTCCATGAGTAACAAACAAATAACTGTTTTACAAGTAGACAGGGAATACAAGTTTTACGTCTTAAAATAGCATGGTGCACGTATTAAAAATGTATCGCAATTCAGCATTTTATTGAGCTAACACAGAATCAGTATTTCTCTGAAGTACTTAGATAGTGTTGACCAATTTTATAAAGAACGGCGAGTGCTATGTTCATACACACAAGTACAAAGTGAACTACTTATTATGATCGAGCATCATTTGCATTTAGCATCAATGTCTAATTTTGTTGTATATTTTAACAATTGAGAAAAGAACACTTAAGAACAAAGAAATAGATATAGGACCAGTTTGAACAAAATATCCTACTAGCATTTTAAATGTTATGTTTTTTTTTGGCACCTATCAATCTTTAAAAGACGGAGCTCAGAGATTTACCCATTTTATATAATATGAATGTATAAATATTTAGATAAAAGATAAACTCTTATTTCAGACACAACTACAGGACAAAAGGTAATGAGGATGAAAACCTTGATGTTGATCTGTGTCTTCATCATTATACTGTTCGGCATTACCAAAGCTACCGTGCCAAGATACCTACCCTCAACATCTATAACAAACAAAACTCTGCTGATAATAGAGTACTTTCTGGTACGTCATGGCATTACGACGTCATTTAGTACAGTTAATAGACTTTTTAAACGCTTAAATTTAAAACGGTGTAATGGAATATATACTCCTTTTGAAACTGTGTCTGATGTTATAAACAGAGAAATACAAAGAAGTGGACAGTGCAATGCATAGGATACCGTACAATATGGCGTAAGTTAATGCTGGATTACCACATGTACGTCAGAGGGGGGGGGGGGGGGGCGACGGCATTGAAATAATGAGAGCACTTGATCCTACGCCAAAATGACAGTTTTATGTGACATATGGACGGTTAAGACAAACTTAAACCATAAGCATTTTGTATCCATGGTGCTGTGAATGGGTATAGTATAAAAATAATATAAATAGAGATTTCGGACTCAAATAACGACCCACACCTTATTGCAAGATACTTTTAAACACCTTTAATGAACATTATCAAGCCCCCCCCCCACCCAATACTACGATGTGATTTTGGTACGGAAAACTGCATTGCTTTACTATTGCAGAAATACTTCAGACACGATTCTACAGATCCGGTTGCTGGTACTCGAAGCGTTGTAGCTGGAAAAAGCACATCTAACTAATGCATTGAGAAGTGGTAGTGTACATTACGACAAAAATGGAATCCATTGGTGGATTAATTTTTTTCAAAGACTTACGCGATACATGTGTTTTAATGATCTGGACCCGATACAATTAGAGAACTTAAAATTTTGCTTTATGGACCTCATACAAACCTAGTTAGACCAGATTGAACATGAAATAAGGCAACAAACCAGTTCTTCTGTTATTTGTGGTAAACCTGACACACCGTTTTTTTGTACCAGGTCTGTATGAAACTCACGACTTTAGCAATGCAGTTAACTTGAGAGATGTATATATTTACAAAGAACATGTATTCACGCCCAAAAAGACAATGCTGAATTCGTAGAATTAGCACCCCTTCTGAAGCCAGATCTGCAGATACCATTGGACGCTGATTCCGTACTACAACTGTGTACCGAGTGGAACGATTTAATTTTGAGAATAGATTATCATTTAAGTTATAACCACTCTAATTTGCACTATAAGGCATTGTAAAATTGATAACATTGTTGAGTGGTATACCTAAAGGACACCTGTATGCAAAATTTAAGCAAAATTTACCGTACGGATTTGGAGTTGTAGGCATTATTATGAGTCAGAACATATACATGAAAAAGGCTTTTTAAAAGAAATAACATGTACTGAAAGTCTAAAAAGTATCCGTGTCATCTCATTTTAGCATGTTTTGCAAGTGTTGTTTGTTTAGATGCAAATAATAACATTCTAGTAGTGAACTTATGCATGTTAAATGCATGACTATTCTCGACAGAATACAAATATGCATGGAAATATTTCTCTTCCCCATTCATTTGAACATTTTCTATCATATCATTCTAAAATTTAAAAAAAAATCACTAAAGTTACATATAGTCAAAGTGCATGTATCAAAGTTTGCTAAAAATCTTTCTAGAAAGTATATTGATTCATTTTGTGAAATATGGAAGGCTTTTACCGGCTTGTTTGTAATGTATAAAAGCATTGAAAATGTTTATATGTCGTATTTGCTCTTAGATTTAGCATTTTACTAGGCAATGAATATCTGTAAAAAAGATAATAATATAAAACGAGCATATTTTTCCATTTAAATATACCTAGAAAAATACAAGAATACTGTTAAAAGAAGAATCCATACCGGGATTCGAACCCGGAACCCCTTACAGGACTAGTTCTTGTCCCGACCGAGATTGCACATCATCTACTGAATAGATTCGTACCATGATATATAAGTTATACGTATAATTTCAAGTATGTTAATTAGATTCAAAACGTCTTATTCATTCGCAAGAAATAACAACCATACTTTATAGGATGTACGAGTATTATGGTATTTAAAAGAAATATATATGATTGTTATTTCAAAAATAATAATTGATCTATGTAATAAATGCTGACTTATTTTCTCGTTTTTTTTTTAGGTTTTTGCCTTGTGACTTTTCACTTATAATTTATCACTTTTTACTTATGACTTTTATCTTTTGACTTATAACTTGATATATACTTGATTTTAGATTGCAAAATAAGCAAATTTGTGATACAATCACCAAACGCAAGGGAGCACATCAGCCGAGAGTGGTGTTGAAGGCATATAATGTTTACATGTACATTAAGCCACTAGCCTCATTTTTGCATTAGAATTATTGCATTCATATGTTTTTATCATAGTTGATCTTTTTACGTGAAGAATCAACATCAATTGTTTATGTGAAATCAGATGTATATTAGTTTTAATTCTCGTCATTTATTTTTAATTGCCGTCTGCAGCATTAAGTATTAAAGTAAGTAAACTATTCTTGATAAATAACGTTTTTTTATTCAGATTTAACAGTTCTGAACTATTTTCTAGATGTGAAGCTTTATTACAAATTTAATTAACATTGTAAAGAGGGTACAAGCGTTAGGCATTATAATACATTAAATTAAAGAAGATATATATACGGAATATTATTAAGTAGTAGCTTTTTAAGGCTTTGTATTTTGCTATAAAGTAGAAAAATGCATAGCCTCAGAAAGCTACTACAACATAATTTAACTTTTATTATATACTTTTCGTTTTAAGTAAAATGATTTTCATTAAATTACACTTCTATAAGAAATTTCAGAAAGTGAAAAATAAATTTATGACTGACGGATGAGTACGTACTAAGATCGGAACCAAAGTCAAAAATAATCCGGCATTTCCATATATGGTTCCGTATTTGTCACTAACATAACACGGAATTTTTCTATCCGTTGGAAGAAATTTTGTAGGTATAAAATAAATTTTAGAGAACGGTTTTGACACAGATATGACTTGAAAACTCTTGATGATTTCTACTTTAAAAGTAAAATGTACTTTTTTTACATTTCAAAATTAAAAATCTGGGCCCGTAATTAAAAATAAATTGTCCTCATTTGTTTACCCTTTTTTATTGGGTTTTTGTAACTTTTTATAACCAAAAAAACTTTCAAATTTCCCCCGAAATAAACAGTAATTTTAAAAGTTACAAAAATTTTTTTATCTATTAGAGAATGCCATTAAAAAATTTTAATAAGAGGTTTAAATGGCAGAAGAAAATAGAAAAACAATCACCAAAAGAAAATAAAAAAAAAAAAAATTGGAGAAAAAGCCAAAATCCCTAAACAAAAAATCAAATATTTCTTTTTAACTGAAAAGGGCCAAAACTAAAACCCAAAGGGTTTTTTCCCTTTACCGGGCAAGACCCACAGTTTGGCAGAAGCTATCAATAATTTTTGAAAAAATGCGTTTAAAACAGATAACAACAAACAATTTTTATTCTACAACCGTGCTTTATTTTATTTAACAAAATTGTTGTCTTATAAGAACCAAATGTATAAGATAGGCAAAACAAACTGAAATTGAGCTTCATTATATTTAATTTATAAAAAGAGATAAGAAAATACAGAGGTTAGCATTTTTTTCTAGAATAGCACATGTGCCTTACTTAGCTTACACTTAGGAACAGCTAAAAATAAACACTGCCACCAACAAAAACTTCAAGTATTTACGTCACAGATGACATATATACATGAATAGTTCTACAAAACAACACATTGTTGATACGTTACTGATGAAAAACTAAGACAATCATGAGTGTTCTAACGAAGCTTTTGAAAACATAAGATAAATTAGGTAAACTTGCAACGCTAGAGTGTCTGTATTATTATTGAAGTCAAGATTTTTAAAATCATTGTCAGAGCGTTATTTCTTATTTCTAAATGTTCAAAAGAAAGAAAAACCAAACAAACAAACAAACAAACAAACCAAAAACAAACACAGTCTCTAGCTAATTCATAATGCACTTATTCATTATCCCTTATGTACAGACTCAATCAAACCGAGTCTGCAATTCTTATGTTATTTTGTTGTGATTGATGCTTCCGAGGGATCACTTTGTTTCCAGAATTTTATATGGAAATCTCATAGTCTTTCCCAACCCACAGCATGTCGAAAAAGGGAATGTTTAACTTAGGAGAACGATTAAATGTTATAATCAAAAGTTTTGTTAACAACACAAGGCACTCTGTCTCGCCGAGATATATCTGCCAGTAAATTCAAGTTGATGCCTTCAACAGTTTTTGAGATAATTATGAGTTTAACAAAATGTAAAAATGAAAAAAAGGGGGGACTTTCTAAAAGTATGATAGCTATGATAGCAAGAAATATGTATCTTTCTGCCTCGCCAAGCTATATGAACAGGCAAAGTTTGATTTCGATACCTTTTCTTTAAGTTTTAAAATTTTCAACGGGCAAATACTGAAAATTATGAAAGCCAGAATTATGAATACATGATTTTTCACAACTTTTCTCTGTCTCACCATGACCTGTCTATAGATACAAGTTTTATACCATATTGGAGATATGGACAGTATAAAATAAACGTGGCGGGACGTTACATTGCGTGTTCCCAATAAAGCGTCCACAATAAGTCATTGGGTTAAAAACTTAAAAATTATCGAGCGTCTGAAACAAGTGTGAAAAGCTAACACTTGTATTCCGAAAATGTCTGAATAATTACATAGACAATAACGAAGAAAACCAAATCACCAGTGTTTAGAAATTTTGCATTTGCTAAACTGTACTACTTTCTACTAAAAAAGGACGCTGTTTTGCAATGAATCCTCTTAGTCTTCTAAACTGGCTCCGAAAACTTGACAAATATGTATTTCTGATGCTCTTGCAACTGTTTTGTAGTTGAAACCATTCGACAGCACGTCCTTAATTCCTACAGGTAGCTTTACTAGAATTAAAATTAAAAACATTAAAAGTATGTGTTATCTCAATTGAAATAAAATACATATACATACAAAAATGAAATACAAAAAATCCTTAATACATAAACTGTATACAAATAACATGTACTCTGTACTTGGTAGGTGTCCTAAGTTATTGATACTGAACAAGTAAATAAAGTTTCAACATTATATCATAACTGGTTCATGGGACCATATTTCATAAACCTTCTGACAAAACATTTAAGCTTTAAAAATGGGCATAAGTATGTCAAATTGTGAGCCACTCATACGAAACTTGGTCATTGACCTTAGATGTCAACCCTTTAATATGTGTTTTAAGTTTCAAAGGAATCACTAAAATAGTGTTTGAGAAACCATTTTTCATAAAAATTCTAAACCATAAATTCAAAGTCGAAAAAGAGGCATAATTTGATAACAATGCAATTCAGAGATTTATAGCTTAGAGCGTGTTTTTAACAAGTTTCAAAGCTGTATGATTTATTGGTTTTGAAATACCATGTCTCATGAAACTACAAATTTCTATGTCAAAATAAGGCATATAATTTGGTCTATATTCAGTATAAGATGGACGAAGAATGAACTACGGGTTGAACCGATTGAAACTGCAGCAAACAACAATTCGAGACTGGTTTGGATTTAAAAACTGGAACCCATATAAAAAATAAGTGTTTGATTCATACGCTGTATGTCAATTTGAGATTATATATCCCTGTTCCGGAAATCAAAATAAAAAATGGATACCCAATGCAATGAAATACAAGCAAAGTATTTTCTTTTCTTAATCAATTAAAAAAGGCTTATATAAGAATAACATTCTCTTCTTGCATATGAGGGCCCACATATTTTGTGTTTTATATTTATAAGTCTACAGGAAACTTAGGTAAATGAACTTACCTCGTCTGAATTGTTGTCATATTCTATCATATTTTCCTTTGAAATTATGAGGCAAGCACGTGGAACAATAACAAAATCCATAAGTCAAAAATCAAAAGTCATAAATCAGAAGTCATAAATCAAAAGTCATAAGTCAAAAGTCATAAGAAAATAGTAAAATAAATCTATAAGTCGAAACTCAAAAGTGACCCTCCAAGGCTTCCATAAATTTCCGACTGTTTAATACATTTGAATATTCTTTTACTTTTTGAAAACCCAATTTTCTAGTTATCTAGACACATCAGCACGAACACGTGCTTGGTTTCTCTTAAACAGATAAGGTGATTTCAACATTGACGATTTATACTGTTTATATATATATATATATACATATATATATATATATATATATATATATATATATATATATATATATATATATATATATATATATATATATATATATATATATATATATATATATATATATGGTTTTATATTTCCATATATTACAGCAGTAAATGCTATCTGTGCGTTATTCATTGAATGAATTTAGTTGTTTTTTTCTCTCCGCATAATATAAACTTAAATGATTTTGCGTACATTTTATTTCTAATACCAATTCTTGTGTGGTGTCAATTATCATCCACTTTTTCAGTAGGTGGTTAAAACAAGATAAAATGAACAGAAATGGTAATGTACAACTTTCGTGAAAAACCCTTAGAATTATACCCTATCGAACACAGACAACTGAATTTACTTCAGGCTGGTTATATTTGTTTAAAATAAGTGCCAGCTCTTTTTAGAGACTTGTTATTATACCTGTAAATAAAATGGGTAGCTTAAATATTTAAAGCTTTGACAATCTTAACATTTCGGATGTTGGTCGTATAAAACCTCTGGTTAAATGCCGATTTAAATTAATTAGTTCTACCACGTGGTCTTAGACCGTTAGATGTGGGCGTGGTCTTTGATAATGTATAAACTATGTATATATTCGACATTGTTGGGTAGAGCAGGCTATTTTCACTAATTATCTTGCTGGGAGGCCACATATTAATAACATTTTTTTCTACACTCACATGCGAATAAAGTCGCATTTGGTAATAAGGGTTTATCGCAACATAAACTTGAAGTGCGATCAGCCGTGTAAAGTGTACATCTGCTCAGTACTATATATTCTGTGTTTACCTTATAATTATTTCTTACTCAATATTAAATCTTTTCCGATTATACGCTTCGTTTTGTGTATCGCCTTTTTCATTCCTGTCAGCTATAAATTAAGGAATTGATGTAGTTTCTGGACACTGTGCTACGACTGACCGTGTATAATTTATATTATATCATGTGTTTAACTGTTTCCTTGTCTTTCTATGTAGCATAACTAAACGTATTGGCGGGTCATCGGCACATGAGTCTAATCCCATCAGTCATCAAAGAACGTACACCTGTTGTCTTTTCTTATGAAGAAATTGGTCATTCAAGCAGTAAACAATATGGCATAGTTGCATGGCATGGTTTTTGGTTGACAGTTAACAAAGATCAATACGCTTATGGCGTCGGGGTAATTGCATATTTAATAAACAGTTCTTCTTTTTTTTACACTTACTTCACATATATAACTTAACTTACGATAAGATACGATAATTGTTACTAAACTATATAGCATCGAATGCAGAACTTTTCCATGAATAGAACTGTTTTCGCACATATATCTCCCCTTTGATTTGAATATGCAGCATGTCTCTAAAATTCATGTTAATTTCCTTGAAAACTAATACTCTAAATAAAAAAAAGAAAAAAAATAGATAGAAAGTGAACAAAGAACGTAATTTACATATTACGGGTACTTTCAGTGTACGTAAATGTGGGATAAAATATTAAAAAAAATGCCTTTGCTGTGTTTTTATCACACTATACAAAAATATTGTTTTGCATATGTCATTTTATTCAAAATGTGTGCATAATTATTTTTCCATATGTTGACTTTCTAAAATTGTCTTGTTATCTCATCTGTAGGGCTGTAGCTTTAATATCATTGTACTGAGTGTATACTTGCTTAAAGTGACGCTGTGTTCCTTTGTCATTGTCAAGTCGTATTTTTAAAAGAATAACTATTTTAATAGGCTATAGTGAATGTACAACAATATCTTATGACCAATTGATTTGGTAAAATATAAAAGATATCACAATATATTATGATACAATGTACTGATACAGAATGTGACTTGAATTCAATGTAAGAATATAACTATATGTATGTCTCCCCCTCGTAATATTAGTAAAAGTATTTATTACCTTAAAATTAATCGTGATTGTAATAACAATATTAAGAAAGATATTTTCTGATTGGCGAATTCTATTTCATAAAATTTTGTTTGGCCCTCAATACACGCTATTATGTGCATTTCGGTGCAATGAATGCTGTCCGTCAACATCATCTCATTATATACGGAGATCTCTGAGAGTTCACCTTCGCCTCGTTTTTTCTTGAGCATTTTCTACTGGATTTTCCATGCCATACGACTCCATTTCCCAGACCGTATTGTAACAGCATTTAGCATATTTAGCGCTTATTATCATTGTTTCAGCACCATTGCGTTGCTATGTAGCTGTCCAAGCATTTTTGCTGGGAGCTGTCTTTCATATTTTATTCATTACAATATTTCATATTTTGTTTTCATTGACATTTATTTGCACCAAATGCTTAATAAAGTCACGGCCTTATCCCATTCATTTATGTTTGTTATTTCTTTGTCTGCAATGGCAAATTACAATGTTGTTACAACTGTTAAATAAACCTCTTCTTTTAAAGGCCGTTATGTAGGTTCTACTTAACATAGTAAACAGGTTCTACTAACTATAGTAAATACAAAATAGAATATAATGGGTTCTACTTGTGGCGTTAAAATTGTGTGATTATATTTCGCTTTCACAACATCATGTTGCTAATTGATGACATCATAATGTCCCTATTTACCTTTAAAGACTATTTATGTGTTAGGCATTTTTCCGGCTGATATCGAACCTCAATTATTTTTATAAATTAAACCCGCATAGAAATTAAAACATAATATTGAATAGACGCAAAACATGTGCCCTGAATTATAGTTGAATCAATATGGAATTTAAATGATCTTGATCATTTAGTGAAGAGCTTTCATCAAGTAAAGAATTTGTATCAATTAATATGTTCAAAATATTTTTCTAATATTTTCCATTTATTTTATTTCATTAACCTCATTGTTTTCGGCTAATTACATCATTTCCCCGTTTTTTTTTGTTTACAAATTTACAAAATATGATATTCTTAGCAAAGACAAAGCTACAAATTCTGGGAAATATAAATAACATATTTCATTAAAAGAATGTGCCTGATAAAATGTTGAAAAGGCCATTTATTTTGCTTATCTAAATGTGACATTTAAGAAACTTGACTAGGTGTAGATGCGCCCTTAAGTAGGAGTCCGTACAGGCAGTAAAACTATTTTAGTAAATACACATTAAGAGCGGAACTTCATAAAAGTTATCATTGGCCAATTACCTGAACCACCTTTTTCATCTGTTGCTTTCGGGGATAGTGAATTAGTATTTTATATGGAAGTACAATACATTGCAATAAGTACTACATTGTTTACATTTTTTACTTTTATGACAAACTATTTCACATTAATCACTAGTTTATTCAGGTAGTAAACATCTTACATTTCTCTGATACCATAATTTAAACGTTATAAAATTCATGTTTGCCTTTTCTAAAGAAGTATGAAAGATTTCCCATTAAAAAAGCCTCTTGCGAACGGTTGTTTCGGAGCTTATAAAAAAAACCCTTAAGTTTGCAGTTTATTTAAATGCATCATATTTGAGTAATATCAAGGTATTAAATAGACGCAAAAATGAGCCCTGAATTATAGTAGAATCAAAGATGATTTTAAATGATCTTGATCAGTTAGTGAAGAACTTTTATATTTAAAATGGGGCTCAATATGTCACCAAAAGTTATCAAGTAAATGACTGACAGAACATGATATTTTTCGCAGCAATTTTTCTAATTTTTTTTAGAAATGTATTTACAATTTATGTACTAGAGTGCTTTGTTATATGGACACTACTTTTAGATATTTCAAGTGGTAAAATTTATGATACTTTGATCACTTAAGCATCAAATAAAGCATCGACCGTCATCTTGAACTCGACCTCAAATATTTCATTGCCGCAAACCGAAAAAAGTCAGTACTCAGTATTTAACCAGGACTCAGTTGACACCTTCAGAACACTAGAACCCAAAGTGCGTTATTATGTAGCTTATTGACGCACTTTGTGGTCAATCTCTCTATTTTGACCCAAAATGCGTTGGACCCCAAAGTGCGTTTGACCCAAAAGTGCGGTGTTACATTGCTTACCGGAACAATTTGCCAGAATATTTGCAATGAACGTTTGCTTCCAATTTACGTCAATTTTGACAATTCTAGAAAGATTTTGTGCTGCACAGTCGACATTTGCTGACGGATTGTCAACAGATAAATGTGGAAACATAATTTTAAAATCACTTAGTGAACTAGGGTGTATCCATACACCAGTGCTCTTTGGACATTCTGAAAAAAATAAGCAAGCTTTTTAAGTGATTCATTAATCTAATTTATATTGTTGGTTTCTATCCAGTCAGAACTGTTAAAACAACAATATAACACAAACAATAAAGTTCAACAATTAACACACAGACTATATGATTATATACCAAAGTAAGCTTTAAAAAACAATAATTTCATAATTAAAGTTTTCCATATGGGCTTATCTTTTTGTGTTTGGGTTAAGTTTATGATACAATAAGGATTGTCTTAAGGTAATATTCGTGATAAAGTTATGTTTGATAAAGAATTAGATTTGTGTTTGGCTGGGTTTATAAAGAGTTTGGCTTCTGGTAGTGTTAGATTTGTGACAGGTGTGTGTTTGGGTTATTTTTGTGGTGGAGTTAGGTCAAAGTTTGGTTTATGATAGAGTAAGATTAAAGTTACGTTTGTGATAGAGTTAGATTAAGTTACGTTTGTGATAGAGTAAGGTAAACGTTACGATTGTGAAAGATATGGTTTGATAACGTTATGTATTATAAGACGATTTGATAAGGGAATAATAAAGATACAGAGCGGTAGCGAAAACAAAATATAATAATGTCCAGCGGCAACCCATCCTGTACAAATGTTAAGTATTAATCTTTCACAAATACAAATAAAACCAATATATTTACGATTGTTCTGTTGTTTAACACAGGTCGGTGTATAACTCCAGGCACCGTTCGGCTGACAGGTACTTTCTACGACACCATTAGTCTCAATGTATCCCCTGTCACACCTTATCCTTACCTTGGAATTAATACTACGAAGATTTCCATAAATTCTACCATTTTTCAAAGTAAGAAGACTGCATTCTGTAACAAAAAGGCAGGCCATATAACACCGACAGAAAAGCGGACCATAATAAAAACAAGATATCTCTATTATATGGTTACCAACATAAAGAGGGACATTTTTATAAATTTTGCAATAAAATTGTTTCAATATATATCCCCTTTTTATACACGCGTATTGAAATGCTTGAAAATGATCTTTTCTTAAAAAAGCAGTTTTTTAATGACATTATACATGTATGTTCATAGTGTGACCATCTAAATAGTGTGTAGAATTTTAAATAATGTATAGATCTACTTTTAGAGAAATCAAGACATGTTTATTTTATAAACTGACTGTGTAGCAATTATAAATATTTTCTTATACCAAATTTGAGCAAAGTTTATCTTTAGATTTATATATTTAAAGGCTTTATTGCTTCAAAAGCGTACTAAAGTTTTCATAAATGCGTTTTATTTTATACTAAAGCAGCATGCCTCCAGATTCATGATATTTTCTCGAAAATTTTGAAAAAATATTTAAAAGTATAATATTTTGAATTAACTAAAAACGGACAATCAAAACATTAACAATGGCACTTACAACCCGCGTAAATTACCAAAAAGAGGTAACAATTTGCAAAAAAAAGCCCCAACTGTGTAAGTAAAGCAGTAGAAATATTGTCATAAATACTGAAAAAAAACTTTTCATTAACCGCACAAAATATGTAAATTATTATTTGATTCTTGAATCTTTTTATTTTTTTTTCACTAAAATAAAAGTACATTTCTCTCAAGTTTGATTTAATTGTTATACTTAGGCTCATCTGGAGACATGCTGCTTTAAGGAAATTTTTGAAATGCAGATAACTCCTGTACATTGTACCTGTGAGAAAACATTTTCCAGTTTTATAGTCACACGTTTCTCCGGAATTACATGTACAGATCGTAAATTCCTGTAAAGCAACACAAATATATGCAATCAATGAAGCAACGGCACCGGCTTGTAGAAAAGCCGACAGAGATATTAGATGTGTGTCTTTGTGGGGTGGGGGTGTACTGTTTATGTGACCGAAACTCAGCCAATAATATATTTGTATAATAAATTTCTATACTAAATACCACTGCAATTTTGTTTTTATTAGGATGTTATCATACCGACAAAGTTTTTTAAATACTTTTTTGAGGGTGGAAACACATGATGATATCGTTTGTTAAGGTCAATGAAGAGAATCAATTCCATACTGAATTTTGACAGGATTCAATTCGTCCTTGACCTCCCCTTATTTTACTTTATTTCTAAATCATGTAAAAAAATGAAAAATCGACAGGCTAATTTAAAGGCCCATTATCAGTTTTGACATAATGCCTCAAAAATGTTTTTATCTTTATATCTAAAAAGCTTTTTAATTTTTGTGTACTTCTCTTTTGTGAACACATCGGCGGATGTTTCTAAATTCAAAATTTCACCATTATTGTGTTTAAATGTTGAATTCTGCTTAAGCCGATGCTAGGGGGCGTGGACGGTAACTTGCACTTTCCAGTACCGTCCATGAACAGGCTCAATCAAACCGAGTCTGCAACATTTTACAATTTTGCCGTGCTGGGCTTTCTTAAGGGATTCTGTTTTTCACTATTTCATGGTATCAACAAAGTTTTGCATTGGCCTATTACTTAAACCATTTTTTTCATGGGTTGCTTTTCGGCAATAAGTAGAGAAATTTACGTAAGTCACAATTATACTTTGTTTATATTTTTTACTTTAATGACAAATTATTTCATATATACTGCTTTTTCCTTCTATATGAAATTCTGTTTGAAGTAAAAATTTATTTGTTTGTGAGGCATAATGTGCCTTAAAAATATAGCAGATCATCAAAAAATTTAATGTAACTGTGTATTAAGTTTATTCCTAATATTGTTTATTTGATATCTTAGTGCGTGAAAATAAATGCCGGTATTTCACCACCACCAACCTTTCCTACCCGTAGTATGCGAGTTTTTCTCGTCAGATAAAAATGCACGAATTTCTCGTGTACTTTCCGATTGTTTCTACGTTATTCTTCCAATATAATTCACAAACGTTCATTCGTCTTTATATCCCATCAAATCACATTGGGACCTTTTGGCACACATTCGGCAGCACAGTGTTTCACTGGTATATGAAACAACATGAGGAACGGAACATCTTGTTGGATGCAAGCTGACCAACGCACACGAATTTCCATATTACTTCCGGTATGTGTTGCCAATATCAACATCAAGAAGCCGACTGTGCAAGCGATAGAAAGTGACCAAAACATTACAGTAATTCTGATGGGCGTCATCAAGTCTTATAACTTCAAGAGTAAATTTGAACCAAATTTTTCCCTTTTTATAAAGAAAAAAAAAGCCAATTACTTATAAAAAAGTGTCTTCGATTAATACAGATAAATACGAAACTATTATCTTGAAATACTTCTAATTACTCAACGATCGCTGAAAAGTACTAAAGACCAATTATAAGTTATAAAAAACGGTCTAAAATTGACAATGTTCAAAAAGGCCAGTTGAAAAAAAGGTGTTTTATTTTGTTAGAACATTTCAGTAATTGTCAATTGAAATTGGATAGCTAATCACAATGCAATTCAATTTATTCTTATTTAATTAAAACGTTTTAGAATAGGTAACTGTAAATATAATTAAAACTCTCATTACACTATTTTTTACCATACAAATAACATTACAATGAAGGTGAGCAAAGAGTTTCAATTGAATATTTCCTGTAGAAAATTCGATACTATTTGATCGCAACATAATTAATGAAAAAAATGGGTCAAAGACAGAAAAGGTCGGGTTGCATTTGTATACCAAATATCATGAGGCTGTGATGTTACAAAAGATGTTAACATTGACCATTAATGTAAAAAATTAGTTAAGTCGGTAAACAGGAAGTGATTGAGCGCCAGAACTAAATCCCACAGTAAGAGACCATGAGGCAATGCTGTATGCCAAAGATCAAGAAGCTGTGATTAGTATTGCTGGGAAAACTGTTACGAAAAGTTCCTACCATTGACCATTAATGTCGAAAATTTAACTTAGTTGTTAAACAGGAAGTGGATGAACGACAGACCTGAAACAAAATCCAACAGTATGGGACCACTAGTTAATGTTGTATGCAAATATCAAAATGCTGTGATAAGTAGTTGCTGAAAAATAGTTACGAAAATTTCCTATCGTTTACCATTAATGTCACAAATTTAACTTAGTTGGTAAACAGGAAGTGGATAAGCAACAGACCTGAAATCAAATCCCACAGTATGGGACCATGTGTTGATGCTCTATACCAAATATCAAAAGGCTGTGATAAGTAGTTGCTGAGAAAACTGTTACGAAAATTTGCTATCATTGACCATTAATGTTGAAAATTAACTAAGTCAATAAACAGGAAGTGGATGAGCGACAGACCTGAAATCGAATCCCACGGTATGGGACCACATTTCAATGCTGTATGCCAAATACAAAGGGGCTGTGATAAGTAGTTGCTGAGAAAACTGTCACGAAAGTTTTTCCCGCCCGCCCGCCGCCCGACATTTACCATATTATAACCCGGGATTGCACCAATGCAACCCGGCCAAAAATGTTTCGTAAAGCATTAAAATTGATAAAATTCATGCCCCAGAATTCCCGTAAATACAACATGAAACAAAAGAAACCAGTTGCTTTATGGAACACTTAAAACATCATTAGTAAAACAAGTATTTTTTCTGCGAAATCAATTCAGGAGGTTTTTATAATGCAAGTTGATAGCGCAGGTCCTTTGATTGTACTTCAGTTATTGGGAGATTCGAGGTCACCCGAGTGCCCGAGTGAAAAACCTTCCCAAAAATACTTTAAGCTATTTTATCTTGCTTTTTCCAAACTTGGCTTTCACCAGAGCACATCTGTCGTTCCACCTTCCACCGACCTAAAATTTGATAGTTCCAGTGTTAATTTTAAAATTGTTTTATTTCTTCATTTTACATTTAACTTCATGACGTTCTTGTACCCGGTTTGGCAATGTCTTGGCATGGTTCCCGACCTTCCATACTCATTTGTTGACCAAAATTAAGTCATTCAGTCGCCGGACAAATCGTCATTAAGGGTGACCTACCAGCAAACTGTCAAAGCCACAAAAGGCTCAATTCAAGTACAAGCCCAACTCGGGCTCGCCACAAAAGGTTCAAAATTCAGTCACAAGCCAAACTTGGGCTAAAGTTATCTGAAATAACTAACTGTTCCAATAGATGAAATGAATTTAACTTGCGAAATAAATAAAGCACAAAATAGATTAAATTCTTCGTTTATTCTCTTTGATGGAAATATTTCACAGATGTCAAAACTGAATTTTAATGCACAACTTGAATTTTAATTGTTCGAAAATTGTTGGAGCACCGCGTATGTGAAAATCAATGGCTGACCCTGGGAGACAGTTGTCAAGCAATGCAGATGTCTATGATTTAAAATATTAGAAACCAACGTAAGTATGATAAAGTAAGTTCGTAAATCGTTGTCCGCCATAGGCTTCATAACCTCAGATCCCCTTTCAAAATTCCATTTTATTTAGTTCCGCCCATTGTTTTCTCGTTTAGGGCACACGCATTCTTTTACTTGGGGACCATACGCCGCTTTTCATGGAATGACACTACTGTGTCACATTGAAGGTTCCATGATAACCGCCGTATGAACACATCTGCGGATGTTTCTAAATTCAAATTTCACCATTTTAGTGTTTAAATGTTGAATTCTGCTTAAGCCGGTGCTAGGGGGCGTGGACGGTAACTTGCAATTTCCATTACAATCCATGAACAGGCTCAATCAAACCGAGCCTGCAACATTTTCAATTTTGCCGTGTTGGGCTTTCTTTAGGGATTCTGTATTTTATCTATTTCAGGGCTTCACAGACAAATCTGTGACTCGCTGAAGCCACCGCCAAAAGAACAAAGAGAACAAAATATTCTTTTGGAAACAGCCATCACTTAAATACAATATATCGGTGCAGTTTGCTAGATGAGTACGAGAAACATTCAGATGCCAATTAATCTATTTGAAACACTTTAACCCATTCCAAATAAATGCTTGTAGTGCAAATGATATTAAATTGTGTGATAAATATACAATTTCAAAGGAGAGTTAAATGAATCCCATCTGATGCAAACAGTTCTGGAGTAACCTCACTTAACTCAGGATACTTGATATAGGTACCAGATTTTGCGACAACCTTTGTCGCAGCGTACACATTAACATTAATTCTCTTTATAGATTCCTCCATGGCAGCCAGATAATCAGAATAACGCCAAGAAGTACGTGGTAGTTTCTATGACCACATGTTTTTGCAGTTATGAAAATTGTCATTTATAAACTTAATTATAAAATCTATGTGAAGGCGAATAGTCTTCAAACCTATGGGACCTTAATCATTACCACCAAAATGCAAAATAATTCTGTCTGGCGTGTCCGCAATAGCCATTATTGTCCTCAATTTTTTTACGACATCTAATATTGACAAACCACTATACCCTTGCCACAGCACCTCAGTACCATTCAGGCCAAGATTGATACCTTCTTGGCGTCTTCTGGCCACAACAAACGTTTAATAAATAATGATCCCAGGCACTAAACCTTGCATGTACCTAGAACAACATTGGTTCAATAATAACTCCGCTTATTCGCAAAACCAGGCGAAATAGAAAAAAGAAATGATCAAACATGACCTAAACATGGTTACAAAACAGCAACAAAAATTAAGGTAAATGAGACAGTATCAAAACCGTATCTGGCTTCTGCCCGTTTAATTGTTTCCAAGTCGCAACCTTCCACAGCTGCAGACGTTGCTGCCCCTATTCTGAAAGAATGTGCTATATATTTCCCATAATCCAGATGCAAGCTACCCAAAGCTTTTTTAAGTATGGCAGAAAACTACTATCTAGTCAATGGCTTTCCATCTAAGTGACAGAACTATTGCCCATCTATGGAAGGGCGCCTTTTAAAGAACTCAAGCATGTTACTTACCGCACAAATTATTTTCAAGTCAGCTCTATCTATCTTTAGAACTGCCCTGTCCCATATTGATCTGTTTTTGAATACTTTATAGTTGATTCAAGCGTGCCTTCTTTCTCTTTTATCAAAACATCTGACTTAGAAATAACCTTAAAAACAGATCTTGTATTTGTCACAACAAGTTCACTAACTCTAAAACTATACGCTGCAGCAAACAAATGGCTCTCATATGCATTAGCACACACCAAAGGCAAAACTGATAAAATATGCCGCAATACATATTTTGTTATTGGCAGCCTAGACATCCTCATCCCTGCAGATCTCTTAAAGCCTTCTAATGCCTTTCAATGAAATACTTCCTAAAAACATGTTAAACATCCTCTTGTTTACACTGAAAACCTGCAGCCTTCACATACAAACGGGCTGTAGAGTATGATAAGCCTTTTAAAGATAACCAGGACACAAACATAACCAGCTGTTCCGAAGTTGGTGGCCAAATTAAGGGTAGACAGTAAATAGTCCTTAATGACTCGGAACTACTTAATCCATTAGTATAAGCATTTGTCGTATTGTCCGCAAAAGCCACATTCAACAATCGTTCAGATTCAGATTGGATATCATATACTTGTACTGAAATCTTGCTGGTATCTGGTTTGGCTCCCGGAATGGATCTGGGACCAGCTCCCGGAAACGTATCCACTGTTTACGAGAAATTTAATCAGCAACTGAGTTTGAATGAGAAGTAATATGTAAATACTTTATAATAATAATCCCAAATTCCATGACTAACAACACAAATTTACGAACTGGCTGCATAAGCCTCTTAGATTTTGAAGTTTGCTTATTAATGACAGTTACTAATGCATTATTATCTATACGAAGTAAAACTTTCTTGAACTGAAACTGATTACCCAACAAACACAGTGCAAGGATAACAGGAACCATTTCTAAAAATGTTATATCCTTCATAATTTGTGCAGAATGTCTGAAAGAATGACCATTCAACATTCAAAAAAAAAACAACCACAGCCCAATTGTGGTGAACCTGCACTGTCTGTGAACAGCTGTATTGTACTGTTATCCAACCGAGAGAGTCAGGCGGAATGTAAGTTACACCATTAAATTGTCTCAAAAATATTTGCCAACTGCTTAAATCAAGCCTCATAGCCCCAGAAAAACGTACTCTATGGTATGATTTATGCAAAAAGTTGAAAACTTTTCAAACAAAGCACAAGACACCCTGCATTACATAGGCAAATATTTATCTATATAATAAATATTACGCTCATTATCTTTCATACCCATTAAACAAAAAATCGTCTGGACAAATAGGAAGAAAAAGAAATGCAGATTTTATATCACGTTTAGCCATTTTAGCAATTCCAGCGTTAAACCGAAGCTCTGCAATCCCATCCTGCATGCAGCCTTGCAGCAGTCCTTAAGGTATTCATATATTTCAGGAGCTCCAGAATCCTATGTGGATGTGCAGCTTAATATATATAGCCATACACCAAGAATGCATCAGTCCAGTCTGCAATTGTATTTATTGATTTAGATGGCTGTACAGGCTTTATAATCAATTGCCCAGATGAAGTTATGTTCAGGCCCTGAGCCGGCTCGCCTGGTTGACTTTCCAAAAGCACAGCAAAATCAACATAAGAACCAGAAATAATCTTATTTTAGTGGCAGGAGCAACATGCAGACCTAACTGATAATGTACACTGACAACAGGTACTGGGCAAGAAGCAAACTCAACATTACCCTCTGTGCTAGCTGTGGGCTATATCTCATCGGCACTAGCAACCACCGGAGGCTGCTCCAACGACCCCATTGGCAAAACTTGCTCTGTTCCTTTTTTGCCGGACTGCTTCCGACAAGCCAAGCACATCCACCCCTGGCCTCCTCGCCCGGCTTCTGCTTTTTGTTTTAATCTTTGGCATGTTGTTGCGAAGATTTCGCTCGGTCGAAGTTTTATAAATGCAGGAAAAGAAAAAAAATATTTAATACATTTTTCGTCTCATTCCAAACAACTTTACCAATTTATAACAACATATAATTAATTTAATTATCTAAATCGTGCAAAACCAATACAGCTCACATCAGAACATTTATGGTTCGAATGAAAAATCTTCAAAAATTCCGAAAAAAAACATAACCATCGACTTTTATAAACCAACCAGAATCCAAATACTACCTTAAATTCAACAACTACAAATTAAACGGCAAGAAAAACGGACTTATGTAAATTATTTTTGACAAACTTTTTCCAACCTTATCCCAGACTTGCAAATCGAAAAGAGGGAGTAGCGAGACGTTATAGCCGTAAAAAAACGTTCGGGCCATTAAATCCCTATCATGGAATAAAAAATATTTATTAATAACGCACGGTTACCAACTAACTATAACCGCCATTATTGGACAGAAACAAATAGACGTATTTAGTGAATTATTTCGTCTCATTTGTCAAGTGAATCTTGTTTATGGAGTTGCTTTAATTGAAGACAATAAGCATTATATCTTACTTAATTTGTTACCCTTTGGGTTTTCAAACAATTAACAAGAACGACACGGACAAAGAGCAAAAAAAATACAAAAAAAAACATGAAATAAATTAAATAATAACAAAAGAAACTGAACGTTTTAAATTTATATTTATAAAACAGTAAAAAATGGCCAGTACTTCATGTGTAAACTAACACTCTATAAATCTATAAACTATCTACATAAATCAACGCAAACAATTGATGACGTTGCATGTATTGAATGAGTCCAGTTCTTATAAGTATAAAATCAGCAAATACTATATTCTAGATACATATGTAGATTTAGATACAAACTATACTGGTATACGAAATGTCGTTAACATATTTATTTGATAAGACTATATTACCGGCTATTGTTTTGAATGTACTTTTAACAAGAGCTCCGTGGAGGCGGGTAAGATATCTTCTGCAACTTTTATTGTTGCAAATAGCATATATGATGACTTTTTCCGTCAAATGTGAAAACAAAATTATACAGTCTAATCTTTTTAAGGTAAAAGCATCAAAGCAATATATTGTTTGCATACAAAGGGGCATTACCTTGTCAACAATAAATTGATTTGTAGCGAAAGTCGAACGTGATCTGTGTTTGGACATAATATAATAAGATGTCAAGTATAAACATAATCATTGCAATCCTACAAAAGTTAACCTCAGAAAACCACATTTTCTTCAGAGGACGAACGGAAGTGCCACTTAAATGGACTATTTTCTTTTTAAGGGGCTATGGTCCTTTACTCTATTGTTATAGAATGAACTCTATTGTTCTCTTTGTTCTGTTTACAGTTATATGACCCCCTGCTTCTCTTAAATAGCCCGGACAAACAGACGGACGAACAGATAGACAAAGCCATACCAACTTACATCCAAAAGTTTCTTTGCGCATAATGATCACAAAAGTCAACAGTTTAGAGTCAGGCAAGCTGGCAAATCCGCGAGGCCTGACAAGGCTCTTTACTGTTCACATACAAAATTCAATATTTTCCCAAAACCGTGAATGGCTTAGACAAATGTTTAAATAATTATTCATAAAAAACTTTAATCTCAATAGATTGTGATAACAAAACCAAACAAATTACATTTCCCTCTCCCGTCCTCCCCTTCTTCCACCGATACTCCTCCCTCCCATATGTCTTTACTTTCATCTCCTGCAATATCCTCTATGCCCATCACTTATTACTGCCCCGTATCTTCCCCTTGATCCCTATAACATCCCTCGCCCATCCCACTGGTCTTTTTTGTCCCCTGCTCCATATGTTCCTCCCTCTCTCTTTGCCCATTATTTTCTCCCCTTCGTACACCCATTCCCCATCATTCTGTATCGTCTACAAATAAACACAATTAACTTCACCTGTACTGAGAATCTTTTTCTGCAATATAACATGACTTAGAAACAAATATACATATCTAAGTTCTCTAACCCTACCGAAACATCATTGGGAAAAGTAATCATTCAGCATGTAGGACATTAAGTGAATGTCTGCGATCAACAAGCATAAATCTCAAAAAGAATAATCTTTGTTGACCGCAATTGAATAATTAGTGGTGGAATTATTCTAGCGAATATTTTTCAATTAAAACGGCAAAGAAAATAGCAATACAATAATATCAAAGTTTAGTCAACTGTCAATTGAATCTCTGGTTTACATAAACAATATCATAATATATCCTTCATTATTATTCAGTCAGTTAGGTATACTTTTGAAAAATATGAATTATTTATAACAGTTTTACGTATTTTAATTTAAACAGGGAGAATAATCCTAACTATAAAAAGAAATGAATGAAAAGGAGCTAATAAAACACATCATAAAAATCACACAGTTAATTAATCATTCATAATAAATCATCTGAACAAACGTGCTTGAAAGATTTCAATAAATTGTATTTTATCATGAAGGACTTTAACTACAAACATGTCACTGATTAAACAAGATTAAAAACAGTACCTACCAAATAAAGTGACTTAAGGGCATTAATGTAGTTTAGAATGTTAACAACATAACTTGTTTCTAGAATTAACATGTCAATTCTTAACCTTTAAAAAGATGACCATCAACTATAATCCTGAGTTTTTTAAAATAAATACATAGAAAACTACATAACTTCATCGAAGACAAACTCCTATATTTGTATTTGTGTATATATAAGCACAAAAAAAAACATTTTAGAAAAACAGGCAAATATGTGTTTAAGACCATCTCTGAATAATGACAATCATGTAAATAAAGACCACTTTATGGCAAACCTTCATTGATTAAAATACAACCGAATAATCTCTGAATAAAGACCACTTGTCTTTAAAGGCAATTTATGGTATTTCCTTTTAATGGCCTTTATTTACTGGGTCGACTGTTTTAAATTGTTAAAAATTATTCTCCAGATCCGAAATGCCCTATATTCTTTCATTGAAATAGCTTTTCAAAAACAAATAAAAAATAAATTCCCTTTTAAACAGTATTTACTTTTACAACATTCTGTATACAAGGACTTGTTTAAAAGACATAAGACCTGTTTTGTTGCACTCATGTACTGAAACATAATTAAATCCAACCAACATTACTGATGGGATCGTTGTGTCTCGAAACATCAATCGTTCATAGTATAATGCTTTACCTACTATAAAACCTGCCAACAAAGGTCATCCAACTGGTGACACATCAATAGTCTTTATAAACAAGTGGTCTTTATTTAAAGGTTATTTGTTTTCAATTTATCAATAACTGGTTATCAAACAGTGGCCTTATTTGCAGGTTTACATTTATTTAAAAGTGGTCTTTAAAACAGGTTTGACTGTCAAGGTAAAAAACATTCTTATTAGATTTATTAACAGTAAAAGTATATTGTTTCAATAATCTTATAGTTATCTCTAAAAAGAGTTGTAACATAGAATGTCTCCGTAATTGTACAAACATAAACAAAATCAAATGTTCCAGAACAACAACAACAACAACGACATTTTATTTCGTAAATAAAGGCCTCCGGTCCAAAATACATAAAATAATAAAAAAATATAAACATATTTAGCTGTGTTTTCATTTTTTTTCAATATACATTGTTATATATGTCATGCTTTCCTTTTTATATTAATTATCAGCAATTGTCATTATTTCATGAACAAAAAAAGCAATATTCTTTATTGTTTCTTCCTTTTTAGTTTTAATCAAGTTACAAAAATTGTGGAATGTATAATCATGACTGTACCATGGATATATATATAACGTAGGGAAAATCTGTTACAAATAAAAAAATACATGAAATTCATCTTCGATGAACGAATTGTTATAATTTTGCAAACAGTGTTGGCAAATTCGCTCATATTTTACAGTCTTGGAAATCGGTACTGATTAAAACTGATTTACAGAGAGCGAAAAATGATAGATTTGAAAGGTTGCTCTCAAAAAGGCAAGAGCTCCATCGGATTGTTCTGTCTGATAGTCCATCGCAACTATGGAAAGTAGCCCGGCATTATCCGAAACAACAATATATTTGCTCCTTCTTGTTAGACTTAATTGGTACTTGTTTGACACCAAGCTATATTTCTTTATGTAAAAACTGTGAACTTTTAAATGATAGTGTTGTGGCGCATGTGATAATTTTGCTTTTGTACAAAAAAAAAACTCTGCAAGGAGAAAACAATCATAGGATGCAATAAGTCAATCGGAAGGCATGGATATATTCTCATCCCTTACAACAACATCAATAGAAAGTCAGTGTTGGCGCGTTGTTCAGTTTGCTGCAGATAATCATGGGAAGATATTGCACAATTATAGTATTGCAAAATGTCTATACAAGTTGTTCAAAAATATATAATTGCATTATTGTTAGACATTAACGTAACGCCTTAAACACTGATATGATCTCATAAAAACTATTATTATCTATCTATATAGATATTAATAATTTGTTTGTTTTCCTCGGTTGGAAATAATTCATCGTAATTATATAACAGTATGATAGGTATTGTAACATTGAATGTCGTCTTTTCTTAAACACCATCAATTTATAGTTGGTTACATTCCTAGAGTACCTTTAAATACTCTAATAACTTAGAAAATATGTTTTTCTCTTCAATATTGGAGGAATAAAAGTATCTATCTATATCCAAATGTCGTCCAGTTTCTATGTATAATTTATGACTAGAACATTTAAATCTCGATTATATTCTTTCATATGATCTGAGCAGTCTCCCATTTCTAAATACAATAATTTCAGTTTTATTCTCATTTATAGACATACCGGTATTATAACAAAATTACTGAAATTGAATTTTATTGAGACTGAAGTTCGATCGCAGTATCGGCTCAATTTGCAACATCATCAGCGAAAATAATGCATATAAAATCGGGAATTTGATCCGTAAGGGAGATAACTCATTTATATACAGGTTAAACATAACCATACTTGTTACGTCCCCTTGTCTTGAACTATGTTACATTTAAAATATTCTGTAGTTTTGGTAGTACTAATTTTTACTCATCCACGCAGTTTTGAGTACATACACGAAATAAATTCTCCCTAACGACATGTCTGTTTATAGTATTGAATAAATTAAAATGTTTAAGTCCATCCAATGTTTTTTTTTAAATCTACATAAAGGAAATGAAATCGTCCGCTGGGTTAACTTTATATTTCTGTACCATACTTTGTAATATAAAAATATCATCAATTGTAGAGTAGCCGGCTCGAAATCCGGCTTGGGATTCATCTACTTTATCAAATTTCTCAGCCCAATTATATAACCTATCATATATAATATTATAAAATATTTTAAACATAACATTGATTAAGGAAATTCCTCTATAATAAGAAGGGTCATCCTGAGGCCCAGAATTGTACACGGGTGCTGTTATACTATCCCACCACAAAAAATTCAGTAAAGTTTATACACAAAATTCCGTTTCATCATAATTATATTGAAAGAGATGATTTAATTCCTTGTAAATTTTTTTCCACGTTATTGAAGTATCAAAACCGATAAAATCGTTAATTACATTTATGATGTCCGAAAGTCTAAAACCATAACATTTGAAATAATTCAAAAGTTGAACTAGGGCATCTTTAATGGAAATAATACAGAAGATAAAAAAGTTATTAAGTACCCAAATTGAAAATTGATTTTTGTGCGATTCTTGGTTTTTTTGTAGTAATTGGTCCATATATAAGTACAGTAAACAGTATAATAATGTCGAAAATCGATTCCTAGACTCCCCGTGTCAAAAACGTTAGTGGAATCTGTTTAATTTTGGAAACGTTGCTTGCCTTCTTTTTTATTTTTACTGTTGACGGTACTGATAAGGATACTGTTTCATAAAAAAGGCACTGTCATAAGTCATACATCACTTTAATTTAGATGCACTAATTAAAGTAATTCGATTAACAGTTAGTTTCAGCCCATTTACAATTAAACATGTATTTTAGAGCGCACTAATATTGTTAAGATTTAGTGCTTTGTTATGAATATATCATATATAATATCCACACCATGTACAAAAATCGGATTTTCTGCGAAAATGATCATGTTCACTGTACTACTATTAACAGAAATAAAAGTAAGGCAGACGTACTTTTTATACAACAGTTACTGTTGTCATGGTACAATGATAATATTATTCAGTGCTACGAACATGTATCTTCATTAACAAAAGTGTTGTCACATTTCGTACAAAAGTTTCATTTCAATAATCTGATTTCTCTGATGTGCAAACAGATATAGAATATTGTGCCGGAAGTAAAATGTTTCTTTTGCAAGTCACTTCTACAGACAACCAAATATATTAAAATTTAGGGAGTTATTCACAAGTTGTCGCTTGCAAACCCTTAAAAAATTATCGTTATTTGTTCGTGATATTATAAGGCACTTTAAAGTATAAACATGTTAGGAACATTTTACTTACCACAGTATTGTTATCCTCTAGAATTGCATCGTATTTTTAACATTAACCATTAATAACACACATTCCACTGCCTGTACTGACCGATACTAATAATATCTGTCATATTTTGCGGTTCGGATCGGAATATCCGTCCCGAGGTGACCCGCCCATTGGGCGGTAACGAGGCTTGCCGAGTTACCGCCCATGGGCGGGTGACCGAGGGACGGATATTCCGATCCGAACCGCAAACATATGTCAGATATTTTTTCTTGCATATTCTACCATATTCCATTATATTTTAAATTCTTTATCTTTATTTTCAATGAAAATTTATATCATTACAACTGAACTACTTTCATTCAACAGCGTATGAATTACAAATTCATTCATAACGGTAAAATGACGTCATCTTTATCGTGCCATTGTACAGCACGCGACTCATCTGGAACCCCCCATGCCAGATGAAATTTCCGGCATGGGTAAAACTAACGGAAACGCCAGTCTGATATGCAAGAAATATTTAGCGAATTTCTAATGACCTTGTCCCACATTCCAACAATTGAAATCGTGCAATATACTACATTTGTAGTTTTCCAGATCTCGCGAGATTTCAATACTCATTCATAATATTTTACTATGACACGGGAAACTCGTGCAGACGGTCGTAGGCAGACAGTAATTGTTCGAGCGCTATCTATGTTTATTTTAACGCTATTTTTTTTTATTTTTGTTTTTCTCCTTCTGTCTGTTATACTAAATACCGGTCACCATTGTTTTTTTTTTGTTTTTGTTTTTTTTTGTGTGTGTGCTAAAATCTAAAACTTTATTAATGAACATAAAAATGTTATGATACATTACCTGGCAGTGTGAAGTGGGCGGGCTAACAGTGTAGCGGGCTAGCAGTGTGAACTGGGCGGGCTGGCGGGCCAGCGGGCTAAAATCTAAAACTTTATTGATTGAACATAAAAACGTTATGATACATTACCTGGCAGTGTGAAGTGGGCGGGCTAGCAGTGTAGCGGGCTAGCAGTGTGAACTGGGCGGGCTGGCGGGCCAGCGGGCTAAAATCTAAAACTTTATTGATTGAACATAAAAATGTTATGATACATTACCTGGCAGTGTGAAGTGGGCGGGCTAGCAGTGTAGCGGGCTAGCAGTGTGAACTGGGCGGGCTGGCGGGCCAGCGGGCTAAAATCTAAAACTTTATTAATGAACATAAAAATGTTATGATACATTACCTGGCAGTGTGAAGTGGGCGGGCTAACAGTGTAGCGGGCTAGCAGTGTGAACTGGGCGGGCTGGCGGGCCAGCGGGCCAGCGGGCTAAAATCTAAAACTTTATTAATGAACATAAAAATGTTATGATACATTACCTGGCAGTGTGAAGTGGGCGGGCTAACAGTGTAGCGGGCTAGCAGTGTGAACTGGGCGGGCTGGCGGGCCAGCGGGCTAAAATCTAAAACTTTATTGATTGAACATAAAAATGTTATGATACATTACCTGGCAGTGTGAAGTGGGCGGGCTAGCAGTGTAGCGGGATAGCAGTGTGAACTGGGCGGGCTGGCGGGCCAGCGGGCTAAAATCTAAAACTTTATTGATTGAACATAAAAACGTTATGATACATTACCTGGCAGTGTGAAGTGGGCGGGCTAGCAGTGTAGCGGGCTAGCAGTGTGAACTGGGCGGGCTGGCGGGCCAGCGGGCTAAAATCTAAAACTTTATTGATTGAACATAAAAATTATGATACATTACCTGGCAGTGTGAAGTGGGCGGGCTAGCAGTGTAGCGGGCTAGCAGTGTGAACTGGGCGGGCTGGCGGGCCAGCGGGCTAAAATCTAAAACTTTATTGATTGAACATAAAAATGTTATGATACATTACCTGGCAGTGTGAAGTGGGCGGGCTAACAGTGTAGCGGGCTAGCAGTGTGAACTGGGCGGGCTGGCGGGCCAGCGGGCTAAAATCTAAAACTTTATTGATTCAACATAAAAACCTTATGATACATTACCTAGCAGTGTGAAGTTGGACGGGCTGACAGTGTAGCGGGCTAGCAGTGTGAACTGGGCGGGCTGGCGGGCCAGCGGGCTAAAATCTAAAACTTTATTGATTGAACATAAAAATGTTATGATACATTACCTGGCAGTGTGAAGTGGGCGGGCTAACAGTGTAGCGGGCTAGCAGTGTGAACTGGGCGGGCTGGCGGGCCAGCGGGCTAAAATCTAAAACTTTATTGATTGAACATAAAAATGTTATGATATATTACCTAGCAGTGTGAAGTGGGCGGGCTAGCAGTGTAGCGGGCTAGCAGTGTGAACTGGGCGGGCTGGCGGGCCAGCGGGCTAAAATCTAAAACTTTATTGATTGAACATAAAAATGTTATGATACATTACCTGGCAGTGTGAAGTGGGCGGGCTAGCAGTGTAGCGGGCTAGCAGTGTGAACTGGGCGGGCTGGCGGGCCAGCGGGCTAAAATCTAAAACTTTATTGATTGAACATAAAAATGTTATGATACATTACCTGGCAGTGTGAAGTGGGCGGGCTAACAGTGTAGCGGGCTAGCAGTGTGAACTGGGCGGGCTGGCGGGCCAGCGGGCTAAAATCTAAAACTTTATTGATTCAACATTAAAACCTTATGATACATTTCCTAGCAGTGTGAATTAGACGGGCTGACAGTGTAGCGGGCTAGCAGTGTGAACTGGGCGGGCTGGCGGGCCAACGGGCTAAAATCTAAAACTTTATTGATTCAACATAAAAACGTTATAATGATACATTACCTGGCAGTGTGAAGTGGGCGGGCTAGCAGTGTAGCGGACTAGCAGTGTGAACTGGGCGGGCTGGCGGGCCAGCGGGCTAAACTTTAATATTTCTTAGAAGTGTGACAATATGAAAACCTCATGATACATTTCTAAGAAGTGTGAAGTGGGAGGGCTGGCGTGTTCATGATTCATTAACTGAAGTCGGCGTTTTTTCATCATGGCAAAGAAACAGGCACAGTTATGGACATACAAAAGGATTAAAACCAAAACCTTTGTACTCGAGCCAACTTGTGGCGAACTGGTTAATATACCGGACTCTCAGTCCAGGGGCAGAGATTTTTCTGGGGTCACTCCTGTCAAATATTCCGTATTCAATTTAAACCATGGTCTCAACCAACCAGGGATGGTTATGGAACTGGCATCTTTTGTTTTAATAGCAAAATCTAGACATTTTTAAAACTCCTTATCCCGGCAGGCTGAAACAAACTACGGACATTAACACTTAATTTAAGTGCTTTGACCGAGTATACTCAGCCTTTGCGAACATCGAAGATCCACATCAGTCGGTGCGCATTCGCGCCGTCTGCCAAGAATCTACACTGTTTACTGCCCAACCACTGAGTATGATTCTAGTGTCCAGGCACCGAACATTGTGGAACCTGATCAACCGGCTATTGTTGGCGCCTATTGATATAACTCAAAAACGAGAACGGTGACCCCAAATTCTTTTTTGCTTAAAATGTTTCTGTTATCATATTTTAACAACATGCCAAGTTTAAAAAAATTCTATTGAACAGTTTTAATTTTGCCTATATGCTTATATGAAAACTCCCGAAAACGTCATTAAGGGTTAAAAATAAAATATCAACTATAAGAGTTTTTGTCGTCTTTTTATTAATAAAAACTTTCTGCGCCGATGGCAACAGTTGCTTCTCTGTGATCAAAATTCTGATTTCATTTTTTCAATACGGGCGTTGACAAGAAAATACAAGAAAATGCGATTATATTTTCAATTTGACAGAACTTATGCTGCGCTTCGCGTGGCTTGCAATAAGTTCCATAAAATTAAAAAAATAAACAATAACCTATACTTATAACAATCTCAAATATTATGTAAAAGTTATTTTTCAAAAAATATTAAGAAATGTCAAGGAACAGTATTTGTGGTTAATAAACCTTTCGAAAATTTCGAAATTTTTCACGAGCTTATGCATTCTTACTGACAACATGCAACATAAAAATATTTCTGAATACATACACAAGCCAACAAAGTTTATGTATCGTGGATGTGCATAATACATTAGTTCAAACGAATGAACAAACATGAAAATCAATACATGATAAAACGTTAAATAATTTTCAAAAATATAAAAATGAATGACAATTGTTGAATAAATTTTGTCAAACATATTGCAAATTGTCCATTTATATAATGACAGTAACTTAGCGTTTGATGCTATGGTAATTCTTTGTTGTTCTTAGGTGTGTGCCTTAAAATAATTTTAGATTTTCGAGAAAAAAAAACAACATAATTTAAACAAGAAATCAATAATACAGTCAAATCAAGATAACTTGATCAAATTTGCCATGCATATAGATAAATATACCTTGAATGAAAATATTGTATGCATGATTACAACATTATGAGAGAGACACATAAACTAAATGTATTTATTAGAAGCAAAGATATCCCTAATTCTGATATAACTAGCATTAGACAACTGTCAATCATTTCTGGATGACACTCGAATAGACATTAGTTAAAATAAGAAATTACTTGCCCATAAAGGTTAAAAGCTATAAAACATGCATATGTGCTACAAAATCAATTATTTTCAACCTATAGGTAAACGATGATATTTATCAATTACAGATAATACCGAAAATATAAGGTTAAAAAATAAGTTTTTAAAAGTAAAACATTATGTTATACAGTTAAATTGTCCAATAAAATTATGCAGAGAAGTTTTGAAAATGATGTTAATAGTGTCATTCAAAATCACATTATCATTACAGTTTGGAAACAAACAAAAAATTGAAACAAAATGACAATATCCGGATTAAGTGCTAACGAAATTTGTAGTTCAATAATAAAACTCAAATTTACACAGTACAACGTAAAAAGATACAATTGCTTAAAGGGATACTCAGGCAAATATATGACAAAATATTAAATTTACCATATTTACTTAACTTATGCTAAAATGAAGTTTAAAAAGTGATTAAAAGTCCCTGCATGTTTTTTGTCTGTATAAATACTTTATAATGTGAGTTTAAAACCTAAATAAGTCTACATATGTTGAACGAAATGACGACGCAGAAAGAACTAATGAGTAGTTTTAAAACAAGTCATTTGACAATTACAATCCCTAGAAGTTAACAAAACAAATATTGTAGATATTGTAAGATTAAAACAAGCCTAAGTCGCTCATTTGACAGGTTCTTTTACGTTTTTATAGTTCACGGTGATAACTATGGTGAAATCTAAATGCTGTAACTTGACCCGCGTGGGTCAGGTTAGGAAACCAACATTTTTTTCTTTATATGGAAACAAATTTTGTTTCAAGGACTGCTTAGTCTATTCATTTCGATGACATTTATAGAATATTGGATAGAAAATTAAAATCTAAAATATGAAAATTTTGACTGTGTCTCCCTTTAACTTATGATGTCGTTTCAAGAAAACTATTCAAATTCTAATTTATATTCAATAAAGTTTAAACGAAAGAACGAAAGATGGTTCCCAAAAAATTATTTAAAACTAGACTGTGTCCTCAGGACACTGATGCTCCCACTGCTGCAACAACATGTGTAACAAATTTTGCATCAGGTATTAAGAACAAGTGGTGATCATGACTAGTACATGAGGAGTAAGTGCTATAAAATTTTATGACTAACATAAAGAAAAGGTATTGACTCTGGAGAAAATGCTTGCAAGAAAAAATCCTTTACAACAATGTACACATAATGTCTAGTCATCTGTGCAAGTTTATTAGAAATCAGCCAAGTAGAAAATGTGAAGTTGATGCCACAAAATGTTATGGCATAAAAATGTTATGAGTGGCAATAACAAAAGGCTATAAGTCTGGTAAAAATGGCAGCAGGAAAAAAAATAGTTTCTTTACAATCATCTATAAATCCTGCTTGATCCTCTGTATAAGTTTAAAAGAAATCGGTAAGGGAGTTAATGAAGAGCTGATGCCACAAGATTTTATTACTGAACTTATCAAAGGGCCATAACTGTGATGAAAATGGTCGCAGGAAAAAATATTTTCTTAACAAGAGCCAAATGTGTTTGCTCATTGTAAGAATGTATATGTAGTAGAGCAAAATAATTCAATTTAAAGAGGTCTTTTGGTAATGAAAACTGATGGGTGAAGTGATTACAGATTTGAAACCTATGTGAATACTGATGGCTGAAAATAACAAAGGGCAATAACTCAAAAATTATGCAGGTACAGTTATCATTCTTGTGTGCTGCACTCATCGTCTATGAGATCTATCCACCTATGAAGTTTCAAGTTTATACCACTATATGAAAGATAACAAAGGGCAATAACTCAAAAAATATGCAGGGTGGAGTTATCATTCTTGTGCACTGCACTCCTCCTCATTATGATCTATCCACCTATGAAGTTTCAAGTTGATACCTTAAATACTTTTTGAGATATGCTCCGGACAAAAATGACGGACGGAAGGACGGACGTACTTATAGACGCGTGCAACTCTATATGCCTCCCACTTCGTTGAGTCATAAAAAATCCATATACAAACTAGACTTACAAAAATCAATGTCAAATAAGGTTAAAACATTATTCCAATATGTTCCTCTTATAAATTGCCCATATCAACAAAGCAATTTAGACGACATAATATGCATGCTCTTGAACCAAAAATACAAACTTCAAATCGACGTCACCTACAGATTAGATTCAAATGTTTTTTCAGTAATGTTTAATATGTTTTATTCGGATCAGCTTAATGTAACTTAATCTAATTACAAGTAATGTGTAATGTGAAACTCTTCTGACACAAGTAGTATCACAGTAGTTGGTAAATATTGAGTTGCGCTCAACCCGAAGCTAAACGGCGTGGGCAGTAATATGCATTTCCATTACTGCCCATGAACAGGCTCATTAAACCGAGCCTGCAATATTTTCATATTGTGTCGCGTTCGTTCCCTTTTCATATATTGTGATTAGTTTCCACTTATAAAAGGTTTTCTCCCATTACTTCGAGCGCCACTTGCTTTCGGAGATCTGGCATATCGTCCTGAAATAAACATTTCAACACAATAAAAAATACTTGGCCTTCTAGTTTCAAAATTACGGATTTCATTAAAGGAACATTTTTGGTACGATAAATTATATAACTGCTTTATTTTGTAATATTGCATACAATAGCAAAAAAGAATTAACTACATGAACAGCTGTTCACAGTTTGGTTAAAATCAAGATCACCAAGTCAAACCTTTGAAAAGTCATTTCCATACAATAACTCATGTTTATGTAGGAGCGAATTGTAAGTGTTATTTGATTTTCTTTCTGAAGGGAACCCCCTACATACCGAAGTCCCAAAAATCATTCATATGTTATGCACAGTATATATCACTGATTTCTATCCCCTTTTGCAAAACTGGAGTTATGGCGCGGAAATGACATTTCTAAAAGTTGACATAGTAACCTAGATTTTAAGGAAGCGTGACCAAGTTTAGACCGTAAAGTGATCTTGAGTACCCACTTCACACTGCCAGGTAATGTATCATAACATTTTTATGTTCAATCAATAAAGTTTTAGATTTTAGCCCGCTGGCCCGCCAGCCCGCCCAGTTTACACTGCTAGCCCGCTACACTGCTAGCCCGCCCACTTCACACTGCCAGGTAATGTATCATAGCATTTTTATGTTCAATCAATAAAGTTTTAGATTTTAGCCCGCTGGCCCGCCAGGCCCGCCCAGTTCACACTGCTAGCCCGCTACACTGCTAGCCCGCCCACTTCACACTGCCAGGTAATGTATCATAACGTTTTTATGTTCAATCAATAAAGTTTTAGATTTTAGCCCGCTGGCCCGCCAGCCCGCCCAGTTCACACTGCTAGCCCGCTACACTGTTAGCCCGCCCACTTCACACTGCCAGGTAATGTATCATAACATTTTTATGTTCAATCAATAAAGTTTTAGATTTTAGCCCGCTGGCCCGCCAGCCCGCCCAGTTCACACTGCTAGCCCGCTACACTGTCAGCCCGTCCAATTCACACTGCTAGGAAATGTATCATAAGGTTTTAATGTTGAATCAATAAAGTTTTAGATTTTAGCCCGCTGGCCCGCCAGCCCGCCAAGTTCACACTGCTAGCCCGCTACACTGTTAGCCCGCCCACTTCACACTGCCAGGTAATGTATCATAACATTTTTATGTTCATTAATAAAGTTTTAGATTTTAGCCCGCTGGCCCGCCAGCCCGCCCAGTTCACACTGCTAGCCCGCTACACTGCTAGCCCGCCCACTTCACACTGCCAGGTAATGTATCATAACATTTTTATGTTCAATCAATAAAGTTTTAGATTTTAGCCCGCTGGCCCGCTGGCCCGCCAGCCCGCCCAGTTCACACTGCTAGCCCGCTACACTGTCAGCCCGTCCAATTCACACTGCTAGGAAATGTATCATAAGGTTTTAATGTTGAATCAATAAAGTTTTAGATTTTAGCCCGCTGGCCCGCCAGCCCGCCCAGTTCACACTGCTAGCCCGCTACACTGTTAGCCCGCCCACTTCACACTGCCAGGTAATGTATCATAACATTTTATGTTCAATCAATAAAGTTTTAGATTTTAGCCCGCTGGCCCGCCAGCCCGCCCAGTTCACACTGCTAGCCCGCTACACTGCTAGTCCGCCAACTTCACACTGCCAGGAAATGTATCATAACGTTTTTATGTTCAATCAATAAAGTTTTAGATTTTAGCCCGCTGGCCCGCCAGCCCGCCCAGTTCACACTGCTAGCCCGGTACACTGCTAGCCCGCCCACTTCACACTGCCAGGTAATGTATCATAACGTTTTTATGTTCAATCAATAAAGTTTTAGATTTTAGCCCGCTGGCCCGCCAGCCCGCCCAGTTCACACTGCTAGCCCGCTACACTGTTAGCCCGCCCACTTCACACTGCCAGGTAATGTATCATAACATTTTTATGTTCATTAATAAAGTTTTAGATTTTAGCCCGCTGGCCCGCCAGCCCGCCCAGTTCACACTGCTAGCCCGCTACACTGTTAGCCCGCCCACTTCACACTGCCAGGTAATGTATCATAACATTTTTATGTTCATTAATAAAGTTTTAGATTTTAGCCCGCTGGCCCGCCAGCCCGCCCAGTTCAAACTGCTAGCCCGCTACACTGCTAGCCCGCCCACTTCACACCGACAGGTAATGTATCATAACATTTATATGTTCAATCAATAAAGTTTTAGATTTTAGCCCGCTGGACCGCTGGCCCGCCAGCCCGCCCAGTTCACACTGCTAGCCCGCTACACTGTTAGCCCGCCCACTTCACACTGCCAGGTAATGTATCATAACATTTTTATGTTCAATCAATAAAGTTTTAGATTTTAACCCGCTGGCCCGCCAGCCCGCCCAGTTCACACTGCTAGCCCGCTACACTGCTAGCCCGCCAACTTCACACTGCCAGGTAATGTATCATAACGTTTTTATGTTCAATCAATAAAGTTTTAGATTTTAGCCCGCTGGCCCGCCAGCCCGCCCAGTTCACACTGCTAGCCCGCTACACTGCTAGCCCGCCCACTTCACACTGCCAGGTAATGTATCATAACGTTTTTATGTTCAATCAATTAAGTTTTAGATTTTAGCCCGCTGGCCCGCCAGCCCGCCCAGTTCACACTGCTAGCCCGCTACACTGTTAGCCCGCCCACTTCACACTGCCAGGTAATGTATCATAACATTTTTATGTTCATTAATAAAGTTTTAGATTTTAGCCCGCTGGCCCGCCAGCCCGCCCAGTTCACACTGCTAGCCCGCTACACTGCTAGCCCGCCCACTTCACACTGCCAGGTAATGTATCATAACATTTTTATGTTCATTAATAAAGTTTTAGATTTTAGCCCGCTGGCCCGCCAGCCCGCCCAGTTCACACTGCTAACCCGCTACACTGCTAGCCCGCCCACTTCACACTGCCAGGTAATGTATCATAACGTTTTTATGTTCAATCAATAAAGTTTTAGATTTTAGCCCGCTGGCCCGCCAGCCCGCCCAGTTCACACTGCTAGCCCGCTAGACTGCTAGCCCGCCCACTTCACACTGTTAGCCCGCTAGGCTGCTAGCCCGCCCAGTTCACACTGTGAGCCCGCTAGACTGCTAGCCCGCTCAGTTCATACTGTTAGCCCGCTAGACTGCTAGCCCGTTAGCCCGCGTACTTCACGGACATGTATTTTGTTTGTTTTTTCGTGTGTTTTTTACAAAGAATTTTATACTTATTTAAAAGAGTAGGTTATATCATGTACCTTATTTACATATGATTAAGGAAAAAGTATTATATAATGACCTGTGTTGATATATGCAACAATAAGTTATGTATTCTAGTGGTGAGAGAATAGCTGTCCCCATGTTGTTTAACAATTAAACGCTTGATTTTGATATTTTAAATTAAAAAAAAATAAGAACCCACATTTATACCATTGTATTTAGTCATACTGTTATATGTAACGTGACTCAAAAATAAAAGTATTTGTTGTTGTTGTTGTTGTTACAATTCCTCTAGTAATCGGAATATAATCATTTGTCATGTAACAAAGACAACTACAGCGATGTACTCATGGAGCCCTACGGTTTCCATTTCATAATTGTAAAAAAAATGGAGAAGAGTCAAAGAGAGTTTTAAAGTTTATGATTTAATGTATATGATTTTTTTCTGAAAGTTTACACGATTAAACGAATAATGATACTTAGATAAATTTCGCTCAAATTTGATATTTGTAAATACTGACAATTGCTGTGAGTCGCTAATACACAGAAATGATATGTTATGATTAAAACTCTATACATTATGGGTATAAAAGCACAGAGTCACTAAAATATTTTGGATGTTGATTAAAAAAAAAACCAAATTAACATGACCAGTGATTGAAAATGCAGCTTCCTGAACATTTCCTTGATTTAGATAAATTTCAGTAGCTTTTTTTATCTAAAGATGAACATAATATATCTTAAAAGAAACTGAAAAAATACAAAATTTGATTCACATTACATTCAAAATAATCTTTTATCATACACGTACACACATACCCGGGTATATAAGCGAGATTTTGATTCCATTGATTGTTTTTAATAACCATTTTGTAGGAAGTAAATCAGATTATTGAAAAAAAGATGAAGAAATAAAAATCGACATAAAACCTTTAAAGTGAAAACAAATTCAGATTTATCTGAAAAGATTTGAAAGTAGTGTAAATAGTTTTTATCACCTCATTTGCTATTGAACCTGTATAATCTCTATCAACCTGTTTGTTGGATAATGAAAGAAACTAGGTTCTCGTTTTCAGGTCAAGACACATTATGCCTCAGAAATCCATCTTTTTTAAATTCTTTTGAAAGGTCAAACATGTGTTCAATATGGTTTTACTAATAGATTAAGTGCATGTTTGGATGTTTAACAGCGATCAATGTGCTGTAAAAGTCTTTAAGATAGCAAAATATGCACAAAGTGTTATTTTGACTTCCATACATGATCGTATATCATTTTTCTTTATTTAATGTCATATTTAACGTTATGATTAAGCGCCTGCCTTTTACCAAATATATTGAAAAGATAATGAAGAGGATAATTTAGGTCTAAAGGATTTGAAAGTAAACGATGTCAGTAACTGTTCAACAACAATAATACCTATAACGACAGCTAGACAATTCTTATTCTTGTTTTTTCAAACTTACAAAATTACAAACGCTACTTCTTATATCATCTTTCAATTATAGCAAATTGATGAGTTTCATGATCGTCTGCGAGAAAATAACCAGACACTGGTAACATCTGCCGTTATATCAGACACCAGCAATACCGGTGATATATTGAAAAGATATAAGGTGAGTTGCTGCAATATCGGTGATATCCTGAAAAGATAAAAGGTAAGTTGCTGCAATATCGGTGATATCCTGAAAATATATAAGGTGAGTTGCTGCAATATCGGTGATATCCTGAAAAGATATAAGGTGAGTTGCTGCAATATCGGTGATATCCTGAAAAGATATAAGGTGAGTTGCTGCAATATCGGTGATATCCTGAAAAGATATAAGGTGAGTTGCTGCAATATCGGTGATATCCTGAAAAGATATAAGGTGAGTTGCTGGTGACAACCAGAATTTAATTTTGTGGAGGCGATGATTTACGACTGGTTTTGAGTGATAAATTAATTGTACGAGTTATTAATCCGCTACGAACAACATCAAATTGAATCAGGAAAAAACCTTGACAAAGTAGGACGATAAAGCCATACTTTTATCTTTTTCAATGTAGAAATGTTTGTCATTTTAAGGAAATTGTGTCTTTCAGATAACATACAAGATCATGCTGTGTCCTAACCTTACATTGTAAGGTTTTTCTTACGCAACAGTAGTCTTTCATCTATGTTTAGTTCACGAAATGTCAGTAAAGTGGCACAAAAATACATCTTTTTTTAAACTTAAGGCTGATTTAATTAAATCATACAATATGTTATTTCTACATCTACAGCAATTCGGAGTTCGGATCATTATGGCCGCATTCAGGGGAAAAGTTGCACCAAAAATATTTTGCGAGGTGAGTACAAACCAAACTACTACAAAACGTTTTGTGTCTATTGAAGGAAAAGATACCGATATTCAAGAATAGGGTACGAAAAGGGCCGACAGGCGATGTGATTATGACACCTTCATCCGACCGATAAAAGCAACGCTTTTGTGAGCATAATATATATTTTATCACATATTCTATCAAATCATGTCAATTTGTGAAAATGATTTTTCAGAAAATAGAAATATCATCAAACATGGAACATAATTAACTTAAAATAAAAACAAAAAAAGATATGAGCAAATGTCTAAAATATCCAATATGGCCGTAATGCATGGATATATACTTTTAAATCCTGTTCACTTTTATCAATAACGACGGTACCCATTGAAATATTTTATTGTTAGTTGTTGTTGGTATAGAACACTATAGCGGTAATCTTGGGACTATATTTTTTCACATTTTTATTGAAATCGTTAAGATATTTGAATGAATATTTTCATTTCAATTTCTCAGGCAAAGTTTCGTGATATGTCATTTTTACTCCATTCTCTGTTTTATTTCTTATGAAAACAAGCGTTTTCGTTAATGTAAATTATGATTTTGTTTCCTTTTTTTCATATTAAAAAATCTGAGAGCGACAAATATTTTGTGAAGCGTGCTTAATGCAGACGTTATGTTTCACCTTGCTTCTTCAGCAGAAATTGCCTCATGAAATGTTTATGATGTTGCCATCTCTTCATTTTTAGTATTTGACTGAGTGAAATTGATTATTCCCTTATTTGCTGAACACATAGAGAAATATAAAGATTTTATACAATAGTTTGCATTAAGCTTATCATTGTAAGATCATCGTTTAAGAATTAAGAACGACATAGACAATATTTAATATCATAATTACGTAATGTAATGATTTAATGGTGATATGTAATGAAGTATGATATAAGGGTAGATAAATCTTGTCGATATCACCTTTCAAATTGATAATTTTAATTACTAGTAGAATAAGTTATATTCAATTACTCGTCAAGGTGATTTTAAGAATCGTGGCATTGTTCTTTAAGAGTTAAAACCAAACTTTATGGATTGTCAAAGTGATGAGATAAAGATATTAAAAATCGATTCTCTGCACAATATAGGTTACAGAAAATGAATCAGCTCTTAAATATTCATTTTTAGTCCTATTGTAAGACAAGAATCTTAGCAAGTTTTACTGATCTTGAAACAAATCAATAAGAGTGTGAAATATAATTTGTAGTTAATTAGAATTATTCAAAAAGAAGTGGGTTAGCTGTTTCTATGACGATGCTCTATCCCTTAAAAGTGAGCTAATGTTGTCCGGATAGATTTGCTTGAACGCGTTCATTTGGTATAAGATGTAATTTTTGATAGTTCAATCTTACATTCTTTGCTATGACTATTGAAGCCACAAATCAAGACAATTTGTAAAGCCGTGAGCGTTTTATTATCTTTTTACATCTAGCTACATAAGTATTAACCTTGGTTTGATTTTCTGTTTGATGTATATAGAATTAATTCAATAATTGAATGATATAAGTGTTTTATTTGTATTTTATAATATATTCTTGGTCATTTCAACATCTCTAGGTAACAACTTATGTGCATGATATTCATTGTTTGATCATCTAAAATGTAATTTGCGTATAGTATTTTCAATAATAAAGCTATATATATTACATACATGTAGTAAAGAATAATGTCTTATGTATTGACACTACAATTGTTAAATTGTGGATATACTTGTTAAAGTGATGCATAATATCAAATGATAAAAATAAAAACTGCATATATTGAAAGTGCAAATGTTCAGATACAAAAAAACCTTCTGTAAAATTCATATTGTTATGGCAGCAATCTTGTTAGGTATGTAATTGGCCCTTTACATACATTTTTCTTTTGTCTTCATTAATATTTTTTTTTGCTACTCCCATTTCTAAAGTATTTTGTTGCAAATGCACACTAGACTATAATTCCTTTATGTTTATCATGAATAATAAAAATGATTTTATGTCAAGGAATTTTACGAATGATTTATGAATAAATGCATGAATGATTCGACACGTTTAACAATCAACAATTAAGAGTAAGTACAATTTTTCCCATGTTAAAGCATTTAGCAATATTAACGAACTTTAATCAGCTTGATTTTTATCTATTGAGCCATGTTTGAATCAAGAAGTATTTTTGCATTTCTTTAATTGTTTTATCATTTAGACAGTTCATTAGGTTCTGAATTTCCTTAAAACACTATTATGGGCGTCCGTAGCTGAGAAAAATCGTTGACTCTAAACCACATGCACATTACCGTTTCGGATTCTTTTGTTTGATGAAGCTATCCAGCTAGCTAACGTTACGCAATGATATAACAGTCACTATTACGTATGATTACAGCTGTTACAGCTAGGATCAAGGCACATTATGCCTCAGAAATTCATATTAAATTTTATGAAATTCTTTTAAAATGTCAAACATGTGTTCAATAAGGTTTTAATAATAGATTTAGAGCATGTTAGAATGTTTAACAGCGGAGGAAAGTAGCGATCAATGTGCCGTAAAATGTCTTAAAGATAGCAAAATATACACAAAGTGTTATTATGGCTTCCATACAAAACACTAATTTACTTTAATCATACCAATTGCTAACAAAGCAAAATGAGCAAAAATAATTAATCTATATGGCAAATGAGTATTTGTTTAAAAATATTTGTAACAAGACACCAGAAATATCGGAATAAAGATTTTCGAGAAATAAAAATGATTATCATAGCATTTCTGAGGCATAAAGGACTTTTCTATTAATATTCGTAGCCTCTAATTTATTACACGATTTTACAACTGACATAAATACACATGTAATATTATATATCCGTATATGAATCGAATGTCATTTTTCTTTATTTAATGTCTAATTTAACGGTATGATTAAGCGTCTGCCTTTTACTATATTGAAAGGATAGTGAAGTAGATAAGTTTAACCTTTAGGTCTAAAGGAATTGTAAATAAAAGATGTTGGTAACTTTTCAACAATAATACCTATGACGACAACAATAATGACAACGCTTATTCTTGTTTTGTCAAACTACAACCGCTAATCTTTCAATTACAGCAAATTGATGATTTTTATGATCGTCTGCGAGAAAATAACCAGACACTGGTAACATCTGCCGTTATATCTGACACCAGCAATATCGGTGATATCCTGAAAAGATATAAGGTGAGTTGCTGATGATAACCAGAATTTCATTTTGTGGAGACGATGATTTGCAGCTGTTTGTGGGTGAGAAATTAATTCGAAGATTTATTAATCCGCTATGAACTACATATAGTTAAAAGCCCTGACATTTTAGGTCAATAAAGCCATACTTTATATCGTTTTCAACGTAGAAATGTTTGTCATTTTCATGAAATGTTGTCTTTCAGATAACATACAAGATCACGCTGTGTCCTAACCTTACATTGTAAGGTTTCTCTTAAGCAATTGTAGTCTTTTATCTATGCTAATTTCACGAAATGTCAGTGAAGTGGCACAAAAAGACATCAGAAGTTTACCGGAAATATCTTTCTAAACTATTTTCAAACGATATTAGACATTTGCAATGCTTAGGTGATCATTTATATTATCTATTATTTGCTAAATATAATATCAAGAATGATATTAAAAATATTTTTGGTAAAATAATACATCATATACCTATAATTCAAAAATGCTTACGTGAAAATCATATTCTTAGAATTTAAGAATGCTTACGTTGGTATCCAAACGAAATTATCGTTTAAACTAATACAGATATTAAATTAAGCAGATACTTAATTCTTTTACAGATAGAAAATAAACACAAATTTCACAAATCAATTTTATGTCCAGTTGTCTTATTAAAAAAGTGAGCTATAATATAATGTAATAAGGCAAACAAATAAATTAATACACCCGTTGCATACATGATGTGTTTAAGTACATAACTTGGTTAATAATATAAATTATTTTCAAGTTTTGGTTAAAACATGATATTTGGTTAAATCTTAAACGTAGTTTAATCCATGTATATGGAATGATTTCCAAATCCTTTCAATATCAACATATGCAAAGATAGTCAACGATTACAAATCATGTTCAGGCCAACATAAAATGTGCTCATGTTTGGATGCATAGCATCAATGCTATTTACAGTGTTTTTTGTTTTGTTTTATTTTAGATAATTGATATTATTTATGTTATGCTTTTATCTTGAATATATATAAACAATCATTTAGACATAAAGTACATAATTTTATACCCTTTTCTTCCTAATATCCTTCGCAATTTTTTTCTGGCATGAGTACATTGTCTAACGAAACCACGTTCGTTAAATGAACGCCTTTTTATAATATCAGTATATCATTTTATAAAGACAATTTACAGAGATTCACAGAGATGATATTTCCACAGTTTTGCCTTTAAATTATTTAAGGGACAATCTAAAATAGTGAGGACTATTAAAGAAAATAATAATACAAACTGTTAAAGCATTATGGCGCTTTTATGGATCAGTTTTGAACATTACCATTAATTTGTAAAATGAATAATCAATTTTTTTAATTAAATGCTGATTAAATAAAATCAAACAATATGTTATTTCTACATCTACAGCAATTCGGAGTTCTAATCATTATGGCAGCATTCAGAGGAAAAGTTGCACCAAAAATATTTTGCGAGGTGAGTACAAACCAAACTTCTAAAAAACGTTTCGTGTCTTTTGAAGGCAAAGATACAGATATGCAAGAATAGGATACGGAAAAAGCTAACAGGCGGTGTGAGTATGACAGCTTCATGCGGATGATTAAATGATTGTATTTTAATACTGTGGAAAAACGATAAAGCAACCCTCGGGTGAACTAAATATATATTTTATCACATATTTTATCAAATCATGCCAATTTGTCAAAATCGTATTCAGAAAATAGAAATATTTTCACACTTGGAACATATAAACTTCAAACAAAGGCAAACAAAATGTGAGAAAATGTCAGAAATATCCAATATGGCCGTAATGCATGTATATATACTTTTTAAGTTTGTTTACTTTTATCAATAACAACGAAACAGTACCCATTGGAATATTTTATTACTGGTTGTTTTCTGTATAGAGCACTATATTTGTATTAAATAATATATTAGCGGTAAGTTTGTGACAATATTTTGTTCTTTTTTTATTGAAATGGTTAAGATATTCGAACGAATATTTTCATACTTTCATTTCCCATGCAAAGTTTCGTGATATGTCATTTTTACTCCATTACCTTTAAATTATTTTTCTTATGAAAACAAGCGTTTTCGTTAATGTAAATTATGATTGTGTTTCCTTTGTTCAAATTCAAAAATCTGAGAGCGACAAATATTTTGTGAAGCGTGTTTAATGCAGATGTTATGTATCACCTTGCTTCTTCACCAGAAATGACATCATGAAATGTTTATGATGTTGCCATCTCTAATTTTTAGTATTTGACTGATTGAAATGGATTACTCCCTTATTTGCTGAACACATAACGAAATATTAAGATTTTATACAATAGTTTGCACTAGATCATTATACGATCATTGTATAGGAATCAAGAACAACACAGACAATATTCAATATTATAAATACGTAATGTAATGATTTAATGGTGATATGTAATGAAGTATGATATAACGGTAGTTAAATTTTGTTGATATCACCTGTCAATTAATAATTTTAATTACTTTTAGAATTGTTTATAGAAATAGACAAAACTGTGCAAAAATGTTACAGGTGATTCTAAGAATCCTGGAATTGTTCTTTAAGAGGTAACACCAAACTTTATGGATTGTCAAAGAAATGAGATAAAGATATTTATAATCGATACCAGCCAGGCTCTATACATTAAAGATTACAGAAAATTAATATGTTCTCAAATATTCCTTTAAATTACTATTGTAACACGAGAATCTTAGCAAGCTTTACTGACCTCGAGACAAATGATTTGTAGTTAAGAAGAATTATCTAAAAGATGTGGGGTGAGCTGTTTCTATGACGATGCTCTTTACCTTAAAAGCAAGCTTAAAATGTCCAGATACATTTGCTTGAACGCGTTCATTTGGTTTAAGATGTTTTTGTTAGTTCAATTCCACAGTCTTTGCTATCATTATTGGAGTTTCAATCAAGACAATTTGTAGAGCCGTGACCGTTTTATAATCCTTTTACATCTAGCTACATTAATATTAACCTTGGTTTGATATTTCTTTTCGCTGTATATAGAAGGAATTCATTAATTGAATAATATAGGTGGTTTTTATTGTATTTTATAATATTTCTTGGTCATATATTCATTTCTAGGTAACAACGTATGTGCATAAAATGTACTTTGCGTATAGTGTTTTCAATAATAAAGCTATATTTTACAAAGTTAAACATAATGTTATATCTCTTGACAGTACAATTTTTAACTTGTGGCTATGTTTATTAAGTGATGCATGATATATAATTATAAATAAAAACCGGATAAATTGCAAGTGCAAATGTTCAAATTAAAAAGAAATACCCTGTAAAATTCATATTGTTATGGCAGTCATCTTGGAAGGTATGTAATTGGCCCTGTACATACCTATTTTTTTGTCTTCATTAATATTTGTTTTTGTTTCGCCAGTTTCTAAAGTATTTTGTTGTATTTTGTTGCAAATGCACACTAGACTGTAATTCCTTTATGTTAATCAAGTATAAAAAAATGCTCTTATTTATATTTGAAGGAATTTTCACGAATAATTCATGAATTAATACATGAATGATTCGACACGTTTAACAATCAACAATTAAGAGTAACCCAATGTGAATTTTCCCATGGATTGAGGGAAAATAACATTTTTAGCTTTCTTTTCCTGTTCTGTCATGTTCTGAAGCGCCATTGCTCGGAATGTCTTCTTCTAAAAACAAATCTCGTATTGACATTACTCATCTATCTATATTCAGGTCTACCAACAAGGTATGTATGGTGATAGCTATGTCTGGATACTGTCTGGGCCAACATTGTTTCATGTTTGGATAGATGATGCTGACATGACTGAAATGGACTGCACTAAGGAAGAGTTAATTTAAGCAACTAATGGACATTTTACTTTTGATCACCTACGAGAAAGTAGATCGGAAAAGCCATATACTTTCGAATTTTTTTTAAATCACACTGTCATATTGCAAATTGCAAATTGAAACATATTTTAACTGTTGTACTTTATTTTATCTAAACACGCTTTTTAATCGAAAGGTTTTTTGCAGTGACATATTGTTGGATCATAAAATTGTACATATTTAGCAACCAAAGCTTAATAATGAAAACAGACACATTTGATAATGTCTCTTTAAATTTTATTTATTAAAGCGCTATATATCAAGAAGCTAGGTTATGATTATGCATATTTGTACGTCTAAATCATGACTTGCAGATTTTAAAGATGTATCAGCTCATCATTGAGTTAACTATTTTTATCATAGAAATTTATTGAAATCTATGAAATTTTTACTGAATATTTCTTATTTGACTAAAAGAATAAATAACTTATGTATGGGAAGCTGCTTTCCAAAATTAAGGTCAAGTAAAGCTGGTCTTTTCTTAAAAGAAAACTGTCAGTATTTTAATGACACTTTTTTATAAAAGTACATATTGTGACTATCCATACTGTGTAGAAATTTCACCTTGTGTGAAGTCAAAACATGTTCATTTTTTATCTATAAAGAGACTGTGTAGCAATTATCAATATTTTCAAATACCAAATTTGAGCATTGTATATCTTTAAATGAAAACCTATATTGGTTTCTACATACATGTATATAAATAACTTACTTTTAAATTCAGACCCCACAGAGATAATGAATAAATTGCAAGATCTTGTGAAAGTTACTAATTGTCAACATTTAAGTTTTATGACACACCTTCAAGGGCTCTCGCACTAGGTACGTTTTAATAGTCTAAATCAATCGTTGTTAAATGTCGTAATTACCAATATGCTTAATTTTTATTTTTATCAACACTTAAAAGGGCTGGACTCAATGATTCCGAATGTTAATCAGAATGGAGATTAATTTATAATATATGCATTTGAGATTTATTTATAATATACGTATTTGTATTTCACTTTTTTAATCAGTCTGGAAAGAATGCAAATTTATCTTTATAAAGATAACGAGATTCCAAAGGACAGATTTATTTATCAAGAGGTGTTAGTACCACCCAGCAAGATAGCCTTTGGTCTCATAGTTGCCTTCAATTTGGTTCGATGCCTGTTATCAATTCCTCCTTATTTTTCCATATTTACTTCCGAAACAACAGGTACGTATGTCTTTTACCTTATTACTGCAACGTTATCTTATTTTGTCATCAATACACCTCACAACATTCATGCAAAAATCAATTATTTCTTTTTCATATGCGGCAAGAAAAATATGTTTCAGTTTTTAACAAGTGGCTAATTAGTATACATGCCATATATATGTTCAAAGAAAGTGATTATGACATAAATCTAAAAATTGACACGATATGAACATTATCACGTAAAAGGACTATAACAACTTCGCGACGTCAATAATATGCATTGAATTATTAAATGTTATCATGTAACGATTAAATCACTGTCGCACCATCAAGATGTCATGTATATGTTAATACGACATGAACATAACACTTATTTAAACAAATTATACCACGATATTGACAACATATACTACAGTGATCAGTGCAAATTGAGACCCAATTTAAGTGTTATAATAAACTCATTTCTTCCTGGGAGTAACAATAACAATTTGCATAGCCAATGATATTTTCTAAACATCCATAAATTTTGACTTTCAAAGACCACATATAGGTAAATTGATTCTGTTAGAACGCTCTGCAGGTGCTTTTCAATATGGTTATGAAGTTTGATTCCATAATTGTGTGTAGATACTATGAAATATGTCTACTTTTTTCATGATACCTTTGGTTAATATCTTAGTTTACCAATAGTGCAACTGCAAAATAAATATTGGATACGTGAATTCGTGAAGTTGAAATCGTGAACTCATGAAGTTGAGATGCTAAAATATTGAAATCTTGAATTTTTTATGTTGAAATCGTGAAGTTTGAAACATTAATTTCCGAATTCAATATTTAAAGTTGACATCTTGATTTCATGAAGTTGAAAACATGAATACAGGAAATTAACATTGTAAAATCACGAAGATGAAATTGGAAATTCAAAAAGCAAAAATGTCCCCACCAGTTTTACGTAAATTTCATATCTGAATGCTTTGGAGAAAGAGTTTTCAATAAATGTGCAACTGTTTCTCTCAGATTGTGTATAAAATCTGCTTTTAATATAGCATAGGTTCTATAATGCTGTTCCCCCTATAAGTGATTTTAATTTAGAAATTCGTACTTTGAAAGTTTAGAATTGTTCTAGTGATGAAGTTATATGGAAATGTCAAAAGAATTAGCAATCACTAGGGTATTTTAACGAATCAATAGTTACTATCTATAATAGGATTCTTTTCGAACTAACTAGTTCAGACGAATATTATCCGTATATTTTTATGAAAAATATGCACAAAACCACGCTCATTCTATATATTAATCTATGCGGATCATTTTATAATGTTAATTGAGAATTTATTGATTTCTTTTTTCTCCTTGTAGACAATAATAACTGTGTCTCAATTGTACGTTTTTAAAACAAGTTTTTGTAATATCTAGTGCACTTACAATGCTTACAAGCCAGGTTTTCAGATGAATAAATTTATTTATTATCTCATTTGTCTTTGTTATACATGGCTTGTTACAATTTAGAATAAAAACGATAAGAAAATGTCAAAACAGCAATAAATTTCAATAAAATGCAATTTCAATTAAGTGTTATTTCAATTAAATGCAATATAAGTAAATGCAGTCAATTAAATATGTTTTACTTTAACAATTTAGTATCCACGACTATTACTGAATTAAATAGTGTATTTGTCTTGGTTATTATATCAATAAAACAGTGGATGGATTCATATAGTCACTTTATGCATATCCAATAGGAAATTCTATACTTCTTATTAAGAAACTAAAGTAAAAAAAAAACAAAAGCAATATCATTACATCAGTCCAAAATAGGATAAAAGATACCATAAAATCAATACATTATATGAAATATTTCATTACGACAATTAAGTCTTGACAAAATAGATGATAATGTGGGAGTAGGACGTGTACTAGGGATGGAGAAAACGGCAACAAAACAGACATATTCTATGCTCAAATTTGTTATTAGAAAATATTGATAATTGCTACACAGTCTCATTGTACACATAAAATAAACATGCTACTGACTTTATGTTAAATTTGACATTCTACACACAATAGGTGGTAACAATGAAATTAATAGCGTGATTATAAAGACTGGCAGTTTTTTGTTATTAAAGAGCAATATTTTCTTAACCTGTTATAGGGAAAGCAGCTGTCCATATGCAGTCTATTCATTTTCTAAAAGTTCAAATTAAACATATTCAGCAAGAATGTCATAGATTTCAATACATTTTTGTGATTAGAATATTTTATAGCATAGTATATCTCCAATATCATTATTTTATAACAATGGAAACTGACATTTACGTTTTTATTTATCAAATTCAATGAAATTCTCATTTAAATGTCTTTTTAGAAAACGCTCTAAAGAAGCCGTTCAAAAATATTTCTTTACCACATTGAAACTTTTTGTCAGAATGTCATATTTCAGTTATTTAATACATTTGTTGTAAAATAAAGCAATAAAAAACAAAAATCAAAAACAATTTTTATTTTCAGAGGCAGAGAAAAAACATCAAGTCTGTGAATTATTGATTCAAAGATATTAGTTTTAGAAATTTCATTCAATTGTATTTCTTTATGATTTTATTTTTCTTGCTGTTGCAGAAATCTTTCATTCTTTATCAATTATATTTTTAAAAAGATGTCTTTAAAATGAATGAATATCTAATTAAAATTTTAGATCAATTAAAATGTCTAGTCCAATGGTGAACAATGTTATAATTGCCGGATGCTTGTTCATGTATTTGGAAATTCTAGTAAATGCGATAGACTGCTTTAGAAACAAAAATGATTCAATCGGCGACAGTATGTGTATGGTAAGGGCGCTTCAAATCTTTCAAATTTCAACATTTTTTTTTTCTGATTTATAATATTGCTATGTTAAGACAGAACTAGTTAGATTCGAGCTTCTTGGGTAAACGTCAAAACTTAATACATGTAACGTATAATAGAAAAGCACTCTTCACTATGTGTATTCAAATGGGTAAAATAGAAATATGAACAACGTTCGATTTTCTTACCTTAATCATTTCAACAGTTTGAAGCGTCACCAAATTTAAATAGTGTTTAAAATTTAACATAATCAATGATTTTTTGTACATTTGGGCATGATATAATTTTTTGTGGAACGCAATTATACATTGAACAATAATTTTTTTAACTTACATTTTATTCTAATTCTATAACAACAAAACATATAATAAATTTCTTTGCGTAGTGCATAACATACTTATAGCCATACAAACAATTAAGTTGCTTTTTACGAAACTTGTCAATCACAACATTTAATAATTATATAATTTAAAAATACATAAAAGTCGTGATATTTCTTATAAAATGTTTAAATAACAATTAAGATATATATTGATCTGACCTATTCAAAAAAAAAGCATGGCTATTGAATTTTACCTTATTTTTGAATGATTCGGATGTTTTCAATATTGAATTATGATGTAAAGATTCAGTAAAATTCAGAGTAAGAGTCACATTTTTTATCAATATCATTTTTTTCTAAATTAAGAATTATTTACAAATCTGAAAGACAACAGAAAAAAATCAAAGTACGATGTATCTAATAAATAGTATTTGTTTTTTTCATTTATTGCAGATCAGGACATGGCTTTTATCCTTAGGATTCACATTAATTTTTGGAGCTCTTTTCTCAAAAACTTACCGCGGGGAAAGGTATAGACATTATTTTATTAATCTGATGGCTTAATTAGCTTTAAATACACTGACTCAATTCAGTTATTTTCGTGATGTAAATTAAATAACCAACATTTTAACTGTACTCTCATTGAACGCTTTCAATGTGAGATTTAATTTTCAAAATAAAATAAACATTAGGCCAAGGAAATAACGAAATGCTCATAATATTTTTACTTGATGACTGCCATGTTAGAATATTCCATGTATATTTATGATCATTATACTTTCATTGCAATTTGATGTTTGTTGTATTGTGTTTTATTTTGTGTCGAAGGCCTAGGTTACAAGTTTAAACTTACATTTTTACATGTAATTTTCAGCGAAATGTTTAAAGCAAAGCAAACTATTTTTACTGAAACTAAATAATAGTTATCACTCATTAAACATAACCTTTACATCTATATTTTCAATTACAAGAAAACTATGTTTACAATAAAGCACACTCTACACTTCAATTGATGCTTTTCAGGATCGAAGACTGGCCATTTGGCATGGGTAGTGCTTGTATAAAGTTCAAAGTTGTTCAAATGATTCCGGTTCATTGTATACTTGGGTCACAGAATCCAAAATATATTCAAAAAATGCAATCTCTAAAAATGTTTTACACCGAAATCAGCTAAGATGTTGGGAGGCTACTATGATATGAAAGAAGTTTGTCAAGTACCTCTAAATATAAACTTTTGAGGAAAATTTGGGCCCCATTTAAAGGGTCACTTGATTTCTTATTGAGTCATACAGGCTTCTTGTTTGTTTAAGTGTTCGTTTGGAAAATAATACCAACTAAATTTTTAAAAGCATTATCACATGTCACATCTTGTAACAAAAATGTATGCATATAAATAAATGATACGTAAAACAATTTTTACTGTTGCCAAGCTCACGAAAAATGTCTCAGAGAGTGACGCTAAATATATTGCTAAACAAATTCCCCTGATTTGTGCCATGTCGTTTTTTCGCTCCACGGGGTGCAAGTCAAATACACGTTACCATTTTGTCATATTTTCGCCTTTTCGCTTGGCGGGGTGCAATACGAAAACACGTAAATACGACAAAGTCGCTATTGTGTCGTATTTCCGTCCCAGGAGACGCCAAAGGAAAACAGGAAAAAACGACAATCAACACTTTGTCGTATCATAGTGTCTTTGTCTGGCGCCCCGTGGAGCGAAAATACGACATGGAACAAATCAGCCACCATGCTGATCAGAAGCTAACTCTATTCGTGCTTTTATAGCAGAAACTGATCGATGAAAATAAAAAAAAAATCACAGTTTTTGTTTCATTATTACAAATTTAGCCTTTCCGTGAAAAGCGAGAAAATTTTAAAATCCGTACTTGAAATAATAGCCCTGTAACAATTTCTATCACAAACCTTGTGGTGATCAGAAAGAGACATGATTAACAAGCAGATTTCAAAAGAAGCTACGATTTTTGAAAACAACGGACCTTTTTCCTTTTCAAACTTTGTTGTCTGAGCTAAATTAGAATGAGAAACTTTCTCTTCTAATGAGGGAATTCACGGTTTATTTAATATGACATTAAAATCAATCATCAACGGTAACCATTTTACTTTACTTATTATTAATATTTCAAAGATACATTGTTTATTCTTTTCTGTAATGAGAAGACGGAATGTAAACTAATTGATGAAGCGAAAACAGCGTAGCTTTGAAATGTGCTGAAAATGGAAATTGTCAATGGCTACCTGTGATATTTAGTATTAACAAAAAATGTAAATTATTTCCGTTGCTTATTGACGATTTTGTTTTGCTGTAAAGAATCAAATACTTTACACATGAAACTGACAGAATTAAACTGAGTTCTTTATCAAAACTGTTGCCCTTTCATCAACCGTCTGCTTCATTAATTTACCTGACATTTGATCTACCTTTAAAAGAAGGCTGATGTCTACAGGCTTCAACAAGGATGGCAGACGTATATGTTACATATCTTAGAGCGGGAAATAAAGCAATCTTAAAAATCACTTAAATAATTATGATGTTTTATCTTATATTTGTAAGTCTTTCAAATCACCTGATACAAGTAATACATAAACACAATCAAAAACAGTCTGAATAAAATCAAATCAGATTGTAAACATATTGTATAATAAGATACTGGTCAATTACCCTGTAAGACTACCCTTTTTTGTTTGGATATTGATCCGCCGAAAGAAATTAATATTACCGAGTCAGACGGGTAATATACACATTAAATTTCCCCAATTAGGTACCCACCCGTTGTAAGCAACATGCGCGTTGAAAATGCGCGTACGTCTCGATGTTGCGCAGTGTAAATTCCGATATACAAGCACTTTTTTGCTGTCAAATTAAAAATATCAACCAAATTGGAGTTTATAAATATTCTCATCAGCATTTTAAACAAATACGAACTTGTCAAACCTTGATATTAAGAACAAAACAATGGATTCAACATACATCTCCTTTTCCCTTGTTTTCATTCTTTCGGTTACGGTGACGTCATTTTGCGATGAAGGGGTACCCTAGAGGGAATTTTATTTCGACATTTCATTTGAAACATCAATGATTTATTTTAAATAGTCTTACTCGGCAGGCAAAGGGTAATTTAATTATTATTTTGGGTTTTATCACCCTCTTCTAACGACTCGGGTGATATAAAATCTTGGCAGGTAATATATTCATTTATATCACTCCAAAATCATTCTAGAAAAACGAAGTGAGCTAATGATCTGAAATTATGCATACAAGTTATTGGTCTTAATCTACATTATATGGAACAATAATCTTAAAATATATTTTCAGCCCTGTCATGTCAAAAAGGAAAAAAACACAACAGTTGGGTCCCTTTTATGAAATGTTTTTATTTGTGAATTGTTTTCCAGGTATCAATCAGAAGATATGTGATTATAACTGTGACAATAATAAAACCACTGCCGAGCTGAAGGATGAAAACGCAAAACTGCGACTGGATATTGCTAAGTATAAATTAATTTTCATACATCTTTTGTTTTTCTTACGTGTGCGCGCATACGTTTTTTTGTTGTTGAGAAAATATAATGTTTACGCATTTGCATTTGCCGTGAAAAAATAACGTACATTTATCGGTAACCTATATTGTATTCCCTTAATTTGTTGCACACGTACTTCGATTAAAAATAAGGTGTCAAAGGGTCGAGATGTTTATAGAGTATTTTCACATTAATATGTTTGTACAATTATCAGACTTTCCCTGTACCAACAATCGTTGATCCTGTTGACCACATTGTATATACGAGCAATGTGTACCTTTATACATCAGAACACTTCTAAAACGGCTCATTTTCTATAGATTATTTATTAGCTATGATCTTTGGATCTTATTCGAAGTCAAATTTGTTCAATTCAACTAACGTTTGTCACTTGAAATCAGTTTGCAAGAAACAGCAAGTCTTTTAAGATATTGCAGGGAAAAGACTGTGTCATCCAATTAGTGACAAAACTACGTTTTAGGGCATTAGTATGAGCTATATTATTAATAGCTTACTGAATCTTTCTTTAAATGGAAGAACACAAGATCCAAAGTGATATGTTCTTTAATAGCTCTACATCTCAACTCAAACTCTACAACATTATGAATCAACACAATACAAGTAGGCTGGTATAAGTTGGAGCTTTAATTACTGTGTTGTATTATTATTCTATACAATTAACTTAATTTTGATGGCATTTCTTAATTAAGACGATCAATCATGATATGAGAGATTACTGCAACTAGTTATACATAAATATGTTATACATGTAGAATGTGAGAAATAACAAGTCCATGTATTGCTATTGATCATTACAGATCTGCGCAATGAAGGACTATATTTGCCTACGAGTTGTATCCTACTCATTCAAAATATTTTAATCATGTTATAATCATTTAAATTATATACGGAATATCAATCTCATTAATAAACACTTTATCGACAACTTGTATATAAGTAAGAATTCCGATTTTTTTGACTCCCAGAACAAATTATTGGAACTTTGTCTGTGTCGACCGCCGAATGGCAAGTTAAAGAAATATTATTCCACACTCGTGATGTTCATTTTTAGACATTATGGTACGGCACTGCTAAATCAGAATATGATTTGAGGAAAATATTTTTAAAAGTACTAACCAATAGATATATAAAGTGCAAGAACCTGAGGCTCATCAACATATTAAAAAATAAAAAGAGCATCGAAAAACGAGGTTATCTGATTTGTACGGGGGCATATTGATTGTAGAACAAGAAATAATGTTGGTTAGAAAAGGCATTTAAACCAGGTGGTTAATTGGATGCGACACAATATTTGACTGATTTGTGATATGCACGTGTCCTTAATGACAAAGATGACATGACAAGTTTTGTGTATCTTCCATATACAATTGTTGTTGCTCTTTCAAAGAATGGTAAAATATATGATTCAATATTATATTTGTCAAAAAGAGCTTATACGATATATTTGAGCTGAATAATGAATTTCTTTAACGAGGACTGTATATTTTGTATTATTAAATAATCTTAGAATAGCTTTGAAATGCGCTTCTCTAATTTGCTAAGATGTTACTTTCTGTAAAAAAAAATAACAGCTCAATATAAGAGTGAGTTAAATTTGTTTTCCCTCTTAAAATAGAGTATATTCACCGTCTATTTCCCTAAAAACAGATTTTCTTGAAATCCCCCAAAATACGCAAGGAGATGACGTAACGTCACGTCAAGTTTGTTATTATTCTGGAAAAATACGTTGGGTGACATGTAAATGAATGTCAAATTAGTCTTCTTTAGTTACCGTATTTACATTTTTTAAAAACTACGAATTAAGCATGCCTATGCGTTCGCTCATCTAAAAGACATGGGCAAATTATGGAAAAAGTAAACACGCTGAAAGACGTCGATACCGTAGTATTCAATGGTAGATTTGATAAGCCATTTAAAACTATTATTAATTATATAATAAAACAGATATGTACTTTTAAGCAGGTGAATCAGATGTGATATATTCACCAACTTAAAAGTCCATATTTGTATAATATCCAATGGCATCTGCTTAGAACAATCATTTTGTCATGTTTGTTGATTATTTTTATTATTATTATTATTATTATTATTATAATCGGGTTACACAATGTAGAAGAAATATGAAAACATCTTTATATTATATCATTCTTCCTTCCACATTTTAGATGTTGCCGTGCCTTTGTAACACCTTAATTGTTATCAACAATTGTTATCAATTGTTGTTACAATCAAAAACGTATTGATCAAGGCATTTTGAAATTCAACTTCCTAGCTTTGGTAAAATTTGAATACACTTTAATGTATCGTTCTTTACAGTTTTGTGCAGGCAATAAATTGTCTTCCGATTCTTGTTACGAATACTTCCCAATTGATGAAAACTGAAAAGAAATGAGAACTATAATATATTATAATAGAAGAAGTGATTGAAGACATAATTGCTCAGTGCAATGTCATGAAGACAATACAGTTTTGACGTCTGAAAACAGTTCACTTAAGAGTTATTCAAATTGAAGTGAAAGTTAATCATACTTTAGCATTTTAGTATAAGTAAGTCTGTTGTATGAATATAAATAAAGATTTTTGTTATTGAGCTATTAGTATACTTTCATTAATTTTGCAGACCAGTTAACCACACGATGTTGACTCTATCAATATAAAGTTTCGTAATTTAGCTAAAAGCTCTTTTCTCAAGATGCCAACGTTATAAATTGAGAAAGTTTTGTAATTTAGCTATTTCAGCAACAAGATTTTAACGTTGTAAAAAGAGGAAGTTTTGTTATTTGTCTATTATCATCTACAAGTTGTATCATAGTTTTGGATCCTTTCTGTTGAAATTGTGTCAGAGTATACATATACATGCACAATTCGTTAACTGGAGTGCAGGCATTATTTACCTGCACTCCGGAGCATGCCGGTCGATTAGCTCATTTCTGCTGGGGTAACTTATATTGACGGCAGAGAAAAGGAAAGCGATAAAAATATCATATTCAGATGCTCGTTCATTGGTTACTATTTTCTGTGGTTTCATATTGTGACAACAAGTACGTGATTTTATGTTTGACCATGATACGAAAAATAAAGAACACCCAAAACACTCTGCAATCTGATTATTACTCGGGGGCTAACCCCCTTCGACCAAATCAGATAGCCTCGTGTTTCGATGCTCTTCCTTTTACTTGTAAACGTTATAAATAGAGACAAAATTGTTAGCTTTTATCAACTACAAACATTATAAATAGTTCTTTTCGAGAATTTTTAACTACAGGCTATTTTGTCAGATTTCCGACAATGTGGCACATCATTAAATAAATATCATTTTTGTACAAAACTTGTATGTATAAAGAGTTTATAGCTTTGAGGTCGATGAACAACACTGGCAGAATGTTGTATAGTATGAATACCTTGCTACCAAATGTTGCAGTATTTCTCCTTCAAGCCTGATATTGCGTTTTTAACCTTTTAGAATTTTTAATAGTAATGTTATTACTTAACAATGTAAGGTTAACATTATAACTTAACAATGTTATACTAACGTTAAAATCGAAGCTTGCTTTTTGTTATATCTAAGTTTAGTTCAGATGAATTTGTCTAAGTCCGGTTGTGTTGTAATTTCTCACCTCACATTTTATGTTTTTTTTACGTTAAATTATACAATATGTATCTCTTCCCTGTTTAAATAATATCGTCAAATGATCGTCAGTTAAAGTAATAAATAGATTAGTCATCATTAATTATATAGTACGCATTCTATCTGTTGTATTGGTAACATACATTTAGAATTACTTTATTTCTCTTGTATCACAGTCGAAAATTGCACTGAAAATTCTTTGGCATTTGTTTGCACACAGCAAACATATTATCACTTCTTAGATACAAAGTTGTCCTTGATTGCGCAATTATGTTCAGGCTCTTTGTACCTGTGCACAATAAAAATCATTGATTATTAATGACAAACAACATGCAAATGCGAACATGTTTCTAAATGCTTTGTCATTTTTAAAGTGCATTAGATGCAACATTTTCTTGTATGTGAGATAAAATATTCATATTTCTGTAAATCGTAATATAGTTTATACTAATTTATTTAATTTTGACTGTGTTGGAAAAAGTAAGTTATATTATCACTCTCAACCAGTACTAAGCAATGAGTGTAAAGTTTCTTGCTCACAGCCAGCAATCCTTAGATCACTAGTCTGACGAGTAAACTACACCCAAAGCGTAATATAATCTATGGTGCTCGTCTTCCGAAATGTTTTAAATGCTCCCCTGTTTTTTTTAAACCAAATTATATTATCCCAGTTCCCTTGTTTTTTTGTTAAGATCTTAATATATTGGGCGTGTTCATGAACAGTATTGGTATTTGCAAGCTACCGTCTTTGCCCTAGCACCGACTCAAACAAAATTCAACATTAAAACACGAAAAAAATGGCAAAATTCTGAACTGAAGAACTGAAAAACATCCACAGATTTGTCCCCTTTCAGTAATAAATGTTTGTTTACTTGTGATTTCCTATGATTCAGAATTGTAACATTGTTTCTTACTGATGGTCAAGTTCTTATTCGTCAGCAAAAAAAAAATATTTGAAGATCATCTAATAATTTTTTTTTTCAAATAAATAAGAATCTTTATAAGAAAACTAAAAAGTATAAAAGTCTTTGTTCAGAAGCATTTTCTGTACATGTTAAGAGATATTTCTCTAAATGATGAAAACAAAAATAACTAGTCATATTGATTGTAGAACAAGAAATAGAATTGGTTAGAAAAGACATTTAAATTGGGCTAATTGGACGTGACTGGTTTGTGATATACACGTGTCGTTTAATATCAATCATTTTGTGCTACTACATTTTCCGGAGCTCTTTCGAATAATTATTGAGAAAATATGTTGTACGGAATAGAATTGTTCACAAATTGGAGAGAAGATGTGTTGACGGCCAAGTTGATTGAAACAGTGCTCAGTTTCGAAAGGCGGTTAGGATGCTTATTCTTTTTACCTGGTACAAAATTATCATTCTTTAAAAGACATATTTTGTTCAAACATGTGAGCGAAGCAGAAATTTAGCTGAAATTGGTTATTACAGCAATCTGTCATCTCTGGGCACTTTTTCTGCTTTTAAGAAGAGAAAAAGTATCTTTTAACTTTCAAGCAATAACAAGGAGAGCATTAAAATGTCCATGGAGTATAATTGCTGTATGGTGTCGCAATCTTTCATATACAACTGTTGGTAAAATATATGTTTCAATATCAAATTTGTCAAAAAGAGCTTATATTTCAGAAGAATATTGATTTTTGTTATCGCACATCTATGCACATTGTACATTTTGTAATTTGTGCATTTGTAATGTCAGTTTCACAGCGTTCAACAAAACTAAATGATCAATGTTTTTGAAATTCAACTTCCTAGCTAAAGTAAAATTTCAATAAACTTTTAAGATGTATCGTTCTTCACATTTGGTTCAGGCAATTAGTTGTCTTCCGATTCTTGTTTACTTTCCAATAAATATTAGAACCTACAGGAAATGAGGACGACATAAAAGATCTAAGCAGTGATTAGTGTCGCCATTATTGCTCAGTGACATGTCAACGCGACTCGAAAGCTTTTACGCAATACATGAATAAGTTCTGATTAAATGTCTTCAATTTGTGGCGAAAGCTACATCAAAATTTAGTATTAGTAATTCCTTAGCATGAATATATAAATAGATACATTAGTGTAGATTTATTAGCAGACCAGTCTACACAATATACTATGGAACGCCATAGCTGCCTTATATTTACTCTTATCAAGTCGTGATGTCCTTTGGATAAGTGATGATGTCGTTTCCATAGATGGTGCTATGGTTTTTGATAGATGGTGATGTTATTTTCATATATGGTGATGTCGTTCAGATAGATGGTGATGTAATTTAGATATATGGTGCAGTCATGTTAAAAGACGCTGGTGTGAATTTGATAAATGGTTATCTCGTTTTGGAAGATGGTGCTGTGGTTTTTATAGAAGGTGCTGTTATTTTGATAAATGGTTATGTCGTTTTGTTAGATAGTGCTGTAATTTTGATAAATGGTTATGTCGTTTTGTTAGATGGTGCTGTGGTTGTTATAGATGGTGCTGTTATTTTGATAAATGGTTATGTCGTTCAGATAGATGGTGCTGTGGTTGTTATAAATAGTGCTGTAATTTTGATAAATGGTAATGTCGATTTGTTAGATGGTGCTGTAATTTTGATAAATGGTTATGTCGTTTTGTTAGATGGTGCTTTGGTTGTTATAGATGGTGCTGTAATTTTGATAAATGGTTATGTCGATTTGTTAGATGGTGCTGTCGATTTGATAAATGGTTAGGTCGTTCTTTAAGTTGATGCTATGGTTGTTATAGATGGTGCTGTAATTTTGATAATTGGTTATGTCGTTTTGTAAGATGGTGCTGTGGATTTGATAAATGGTTAGGTCGTTCTTTTATTTGATGCAATGGTTGTTATAGATGGTGCAGTAATTTTGATAAATGGTTATGTCGTTTTGTAAGATGGTCCTGTGGTATTTATATATGGTACTGTAATTTTGATAAATGGTTATGTCGTTTTGTTAGATGGTGCTGTTATTTTGATAAATGATTATGTCGATTTGTTAGATGGTGCTGTAATTTTGATAAATGGTTATGTCGTTTCAATAGACCGTGCTATGGATTTGATAAATGGTGAGGTGGTTTTAATCAATAGTTCTGTGTTTTTGATAAATGATAATGTCGTTTTGAAATGTTGTTATGCCGTTTGGTATATGGTTATACTGTTTTGGTATATGGTGTTTTATACATGGTGCTGTGATGTTTGTACATGGTGATGTCTTTCTCGGACTGTTGAGATGCTCATTTACTTATTTCTGAGAAAAATATGGCGAAACCCCCTTTAACCCATTAACCTCATATAGACGTGTTTTGACGGCTTGTAGACCCCCTCCCCTTTTTGAGGCATTTAAACAGTGAAAAAATGCCCTATTTAGGCCCTAGACACTGTTTTTTGTTTGAGAAATGTTTGTTAAAAAAGTGACCATTTTTTCGGCGCCCCC